>NW_006922444.1:541578-594078 GCF_000298275.1 Orycteropus afer afer
ACTGCCTCGGAAACCCAAGGAGGGGTCGCTATGAGTCGGGGCCGACTCGACGGCACATAACAACAACAACAACAACAACAATTTTTGGAAATAGATCACTAGATCTTTCTCCCTAGTTTATTTCAGTCTGGAAGCTTTTCTGAAACCTGTCTTTCATGATGACACTGCTGGAATTTGAAACACTGGTGGCATAGCTTCCAACCTCAGGGCAACATGCCAGCCACCACAATACAAAAAAACCGGACAAGGGGGTGGGGGCTGAGATATTAATCCACCCTGACATTGTCCCTAATAGCAAATTCATGACATTTGTCATATATTTTGAGTGAACTGAGACTGGGACAAACATTTCTTCCTGCTGTGGCTGTGGCTAGCAAGGGACTACAGTGGTGCTTTTGGGTACCTCTGTCAAAAAGAAACTGAGGAGTCCCACAGACCTTGGGGGAGTCATGGCTGAAGGCTGCCTAATTTGAGCAATTTCAATTATTTTTCATTTGAGTGATTTTTCCAATTTAAATCATTAACTTCTCCCACTTAACGAAGTATGTAACGTTATTTCCTTGTTAAAGATGAAGAAACAGGTGGAGAGAGGTGAAGCAAGTTTCTTACTGCCAGAGACAAGGTGAGAATCAGACTGATTTGATTACATCTCTGACTTAAAAACATCTATTTCCCAATCTCCCAGTAATTCATTACATTTGTAGTCTGGATTCTTTTCTATAATCCAGACCTGGGATTAATATTGTCCAGTTACATGACCCAAACTTGTTCTTACATCACTGGTAATTCTCTATAACAGCTGTTTTGTTTTTCGTGCCTTCTTTTCCTTTGTAACTCAATCAGATTTTAATGTACAGATATTACATCTGCTTTAACTCTGTAGACTTTATTGATTACGCTTCTTTTGTTCTAGCTTCCAATAATTCTGCTTCCAGTAATTTCTGTAGACAATTGTAGAGTACAGGCAAGAGTGGAAATGTAACATTAAAAAAGCACTTTTGCAAGCAAATGCTCTCTTCTTGGGATTGTGGATCTAAAATATTTTCTACTTCTGTGGAGGGAGAACATTTATATCTCTTAGTGCCTAAGGCACTTAACTGCTAACCCACAAGCCACTCCTCTGAGGGAAGATTGGGCAATCTATTTCCATAGTGATACCACCTTGGAAACCCAAGGAAGGGTTGCTATGAGTCAGGTCCAACTCAATGGCACATAACAACAACAACAAACAAACTAAAGCAGGTAAAAGAAAAAAATGTATATTTTCATGAAAGTGTTTCTTGGAGGTTCTCTCCCTTCTATTTAGAAGCTTCCTTCATATAACTTGTTTTTCTTTTTAAAGCTCCACTCTAGCTGTAGTGATAGGCATAAAAATTATTCATGAATATTGCTGTTGACGTGCTTCATACCCATACTCATGGATGCAGCATGACTTCTGTGGACACTCTATACTTTCATCTTCATAAATTCCTTCCTCCACAAAAAAATATTAAAGCTGAAGATGTATATTACTGCATTGGTATAAAGATAAATATAACCCAAGCTGGATTATATTTTCCTGTTTTTTCTTATTTTAGAAAAAATGAAAACATTTCTCGGGCCCCTTAAAGAATGGTGGGCTTAGACATGGTACCTACTGGGCCTACTGGATAAGTCAGCCCTGCCCACAATGCAGGGGCTTCTAAAGCAAATTAATCCAGTAGGATAAGTGGCTCTCTAACATTTAATCAAGGGTCATTTATCTACATATTTCAATCACATGGTTTATTTATCTTTGGTTTTCATTATTTGACCCCAGAGCTTCTTCATAACATTTTTTACTTCTGCATTTCTCAGAGTGTAGATTAAAGGGTTCAACATAGGAGTTATTAGGGTGCAAAATACAGTCACTGCTTTGTCAGCAGGGAAGGAGGTCATGGGTCTTAGGTACAGGAAGGAACAAGGTACAAAGAATAAGATCACAACAGTGACATGAGAAGCACATGTAGATAGGGCTTTGCGGCGTCCTTCAGAGCTGTACGTCCTCAGGGAGTGCAGGATGATGATATAGGAAGCCACCAGCATAGAGAAAGTGAGCAAACATAGTGACCCACTATTGGCAGCGATCAGGGGCCCCAAAGTGTGAGTGTCTGTGCAGGCCAGCTCCAGGAGAGGTATTAAATCACACATAAAATGGTCAATGACATTGGGGCCACAAAATGGTAACTGAACCATGAATAAAAGCTGGATCCCTCCATGAACAAACCCCAGAATCCCAGCCATCCCCACCAGGAAACTACATGGAGGCCTGTTCATGATGGTCGTGTAGTGTAAAGGTTTACAGATAGCCACATACCGATCAAAGGCCATTGCAATTAACAAGATGATCTCAGATGCAGCAAAAAAATGTTCAGTAAAGAGCTGAGTCATGCAGCCATTGAAGGATATGGTGTTCTTCTCAGAGAGCAAGTCAAAGATCATTTTGGGAGCTATGGAGGAAGAGTAGAAACCATCTATAATGGACAAACAGGAGAGAAAGAAGTACATGGGAGAGCCCAGGGCTGGGCTGATGAAGATGGTGACTGAGATGAGCAGGTTACCTGCCAGCGTGATCAAGTAGGTGATTAAAAACACAGGAAATAAGAGTTTCTGCAGTTCTGGATTCTGAGTCAGGCCCAGCAGGATGAATTCTGTTACGTTTCTCATCCTTTCTACCAGTGCAGCTTGGGTTGAGGGCACGTGGCCCATCTGAAAAGACCACAGCATTTCTGAGTGATGATATTTTTAATCCACTAACAAAATATTTGATCACCTCTTTATTTCCGGTGTCTGAGACGGATGGAGGTACAAACCCTTTACCTCTGTTATTTTGCAGAAAGTCATAAAGAACAGTAAGGGGTTAAATTGCTCCTAATTCATATTAGTCAAATAGTACCAATAGCTTACTAACGTGTCAATTTAAAGGTCAGGTGTTGTTAGGAATGATGATTTATGGTTGGCTTCCAAACCTCTTCTCTGTCTTCAAAAGTCCAAGATTTTTTTTTTTTTCCTTTCACTTTTGGTGATAAATTTCATCAATAACAATTATTTTGGAAGGTTAGAAATATATGAACACAATATTCTTTTAAAAGTCAGCTATGAATCAAATATGAACTTGCCAAAACAGTGCTATATCCTTGTCAGCTGTAATCTATTATTCCTTTCTGACAAATGAATACCCATGCACATACAGATAGAGACAGAGCGTGAGATGGAAATTTTTTTCCTTCAAAATATCCAAGAATGATCTTTATAACAGCCTATCAAGCAGCATCCATTCCATAGCCCTGCTCACCATGGCTCACCATGGCCCTTTATTTCTTTCTCAGTCTTTCTGGTAATTCATCTTTGCATATGGACATGTAAGTGACGTGAAGTCCTCTGAAAATTCACAATATTTCTTAAATGAATCTTGTGTGCGATGGGTCTTTCACCAAATACAAAATCATCCTCTGCATTATTAGATATGCTTCCCTACTTGCAATTTACAAATGGAATTAAATGAATCATGACATTTTCCTGATTTCCTATTGACAAGACAGAAACACTAGAGCCATTTAAGATAATACCAGTTTTCCTTCCAGGACAAATGTAATCAACCATGATGAACTTGACATGTTATTGTTAACTGGCAGCAATATTGAATATATACAAGAATATCATCTAAGAATGACCTGTAAATGGATTTTCAAGAGTAAGTATATGTTATTGTTACAAACGATCATATTTTATTTATTCTTTTTTCTTCTCCCTTCCCAATCATTGCAAAAAATACTCAAAATTCAGTGTCATGGGCCTCTCAGTTTCAAAAAAGCTGAGGGAAAAACATTAGTTTTCAGAAGAAATCTGTCATTGAGTTGTTTTCTTCCAGCCATGGCTTTTGTGACTGTGTGGTTAATCATTCTTAATAGGTTAGATTAACAAATTACAGATTTAATTTTGCAATATGGAAGTTAGTAAAAGTGGGAAGAAAGTCTTATGCATTATAAACAGAAGTCTACAGATTCAGTTGAGTTGGTGAGAAAGAAATGTTGACCAGAATGTTGTAAATGGTCTTCAATAATTCTTTGTAGTGTCTGGACTGTCAACGTCACAGATTAGGTTTCTGGTGATATTTGGGGTGCAGCTTTTCCATGGAGACCAATCATTTGTTTATTTATTTATTTCTATAATATGTCTATTTTTAGAGCTTAGGGTGGACCAGCCATCTACTAGAGGCAGGGTGTAGAGTGATGGCTATGAATGCTGTCATTATTCATGTAAACCTCTAATTAGATACATAGATGTCATCAGAAAATAATTTCCTGTCATTGTGTCCACGTTAATTTTCAGAGAAAAATACTAACTTACAAGTTATAGAATCTACTACAAGAACTATTTCAGTTGAAATATCTAGGCTAAATTAAATTAATCTTGAGATTTTTGGAAATGAAGATTTAATTGTCACTGACCTGAGTCTTGTTGATGGTGGATTCCTCAGTGTTTAGACTGAGCCCATTCACTGGTATCTTCCTCTCCAGGCATTTGCAACACAGCCACAAATAGACTCCGTAAGGGTGAAATGAGAGAATTTCTAGGAAAAAAATTCTAGATTGAAATTGAACAAGTTAGGCATTGAAATTCTTATCTCTTTGGATAGCTTTCCACATTTTGGACATTTTAGTTTATTTTTAATTTCCATTCCTGGTCTGGATTTACTGAGAAAGTGAGTTATTTTATTTAGGACACTGCTGTAGCTCCAGGATTTAATTTCTACTCAGTTTCTTGGCTTCCCACGGAAGTATAAGTAAACTTACTATATGTATGCATTTTTTATATATGTCAGATCCCTTAGAAATATATTCAATACAAATTAAAAACCTTGATAATAATGCACAGGTCATCAAATCAAGAAAAGTGAGTATACTGATGGATAAAATGTGTAAGTAAATCAGGTCCATTTGATTGTACTTTGTTGTCTCAAATCAACTCTTCCAAGCTCTTCGTTCTCAAAAAGTCCATGAGCAGTGTGGAGAGAATTCCTATTTTTTGTGATTCAAACCTTCTTTCTCACTCCGTTTCCTTACCCGCTAAGCTTGGGAGCTGTGTCTTCCCCCAAAATCTTAGGCTTTCTCATACATGGCTCTGGCACTGTCATTTGCTCACAAGCTTTTCTTCCTAATTCTTTCTTTATCGAATCTAGAGACATGTTTAAATAGTCTGTCACACAGTGTAGAATTTGGTAATGCAATGACCTCTCAAGTCATCAGAGGATTAGTAATTGGCCCAGTTGGAACTTTTGCCGAAACATCAGCCAGTCTTTCTTTCACTTACTCCCACTTGGCACCCACAAACATCATTAGAGGTCAGTTTTTGAAATGCAGTTGAGCTGTGCATTTAAAGATACGTCTCTGAGTGTTGTTTGGAATGAGGCTTGGTGGAGTAAGTTGGAAACATTCTTGACAAGGCTGTGTTGCTCATTTTGGCATTGGTACCTACCGTAGGATATGTGGCTGGTTTCAGGTATCAGTCAGAATTCAGAGAATGGATTTCTCTCTGAAAACATGACTGGTCTAAATGAGATGGCTGAGAATGGAAATGTCAGCCTACAAGGTTTTTTTTTCTATTATTGATTTATTTTATTCAGACAGATAGACATATATATATATATGTGTGTGTGTGTGTTGTTGTTGTTATATGCCGTCGAGTAGGACCCGACTCATCTCATAGCGACCCCTCCTTGAGTTTCTGATGCAGTATCACTACGGAAGTAGATTGCCCCATCTTCCTTCCGAGGAGTGGCTGGTGGGTTTGAACCACCAGCCTTCTGGTTAGCAGTCAAATGCTTTAGGCACTACGCTACCAGAGCTCCCTAGTAAGTAAATACCAAGTTCAAAACCCTAACTTGATATTTTAGTAAGTAAATACCAAGTTCAAAACCCTAATGGTCCTTGTTAATAGCAATTCTGTCATCTCCTGCAGAAGATTTTCAGAAAAGATAAATTTTTATTCATGATTCTCTTTAAGAACACAGAAGCATCTAACAAAATAGCTATTTTTTTCTTTTTTGTTTCATTGACTAGAACTGTGTTGCAAGCTTATCCCTAAATTAATCATGAGAAAGGGAGAGAACATTACTAAATTGGTTTAGACTAATCCAGATTCATATGTATGACTTGAGAATGGACCACACTGTCCCCACACACATGGTTGCTTTATAGTGAAACAAAATCGTCATTCTGTTAGAAAGAAGATGAGAAGTAGATATTCTGTGGCAATTAACTGTGCCTACCTTACCTACAATGCCTATATTAATTACACATTTTTTTTTTTTTTCCTCATAGGAGCTCTGGTGGCATAGTGCCTAAGGTATTTGACTGCTAACCAGAAGGCTGGCAGTTCAAACCCACCAGTCACTCCTTGGAAGAAAGACTGAGCAACCTACTTCCCTAGAGATACTGCCTTGGAAACCCAAGGAGGGGTCGCTATGAGTCAGGACCAACTTAATGGCAGTCATATCTTTAACATGTTTTTTTGTGTGTGTGTGTGTGTGTATTTGTATGCATGTCCCTCCTGTCTTCTAGCTTCTTCCGTTGACATTTAAGAATGATCAACCTTCTCCTACTTTAAAACAAAAAATTTCCCTCACTTCCATGTTTCCCTTCAGTGACTAATTTTATCATATAAAGTACTATTATTATCTATTTTGCAGAAGAAGAAACTGAAGGACAGAGAAGTATAGTAGCTTGCCCAGGAACACACAGGTTGTCCAGGATTCAATAAATGAAAGGCAATAGTAGTAGTAGTGGAATGTCTGTCATGCAAACATTTCTCTCAATTTCATTCAGAAAATATTTTTCAAATGTCATGGATTAAGTTGTATCCCCCCAAAAAGAGGCAGCAGCAGTTATGTAATGATGTAGTTTGACAGTTATGTAATGATCTCCCATAACGGTGATCTGATGTGATAAATCAATCAGTTGTAAAAGGATTAGGGTGGGATGCAACACTCTTAATCCAGTTACAACACTGATTCAATGTAATAGAAATTTCCTGAGGTGTGGTTTGAAGCAACTTTTATCTTACAAGTGATAAAAGGAGAGAGAAGGAAGCAGAGATGGGGGTGGGGAGGGCAAGAGGAGCCAGGAGCAGAACACATCCCTGGGAACCTCACAGAAACAGGAGACGCGAGGAGAGAAAGGCTCCCCTCAGAGCCTGCATTCTATATTCCTACTTCTAGATGCTAAACTCTGAGACAATACATTTCTGTTGGTTAAAGCCATCCACTCGTGGTATTTGTGTTACAGCAGCACTGGAGAACAGGATTCCAAGTATTATATGTTCATAAAGCACTGGCAGGATGATTTCATATTTTAGTATTCCTCCTGAAAAATCTATTTTTATTTAAGGCTGCTTCACAGGCTCAGATAAGTTAAATGACATGTAGAAAGTCATGTTCTTAGTAAGTAGAGTTGGAAATCATAACCAGATTCATGTCTTTGGTGTGTTACTTCTCCAGGACCTACCATGTCCCACTCTTATAGAGAAGGTTTCCGGTCCTAAATCTGAACTTCTCAGTCTTTCCTTCCACTCTGAAGACATCAGGAAATTAAAAATCAAAACTGTCTGGATTTGGTTTAAACAGGTTCCCAGAATGGGGGCCAAAGGTATGAAAGGAATATGGGAGATTTTTTTTTTTTTTCCTCTCAGTGTCTCTCTTTCCTGGTTAAAGGCTGTACATGGGATCCATCTTAGGAGTTTGTGTGGCTTGTCACTGACAGCAGAGCCATAGCAGCTAAACAATCCAGAACTCATCTGAGTCAGTAAGTTCTCTCCTATCACACCCAGAGGAGAGACACACCATAGGACCAGGGCCTGCAGACATAGAACATGATGGTTAGAGCTCATGCTTAGAAATCACACCAGTCTCTACTTAAATCTGAGCTCTATTAATTATTAGATCTTGAAACTTGAAGATATGATGCTCAAAGTGAGCGCCAATTTTCTCCTGTGTTGTTGTTAGACACATTTAGTCAGCTCTGACGCATAGTGACCGTATGTAGAACAGAAAAGACACTGCCCAGTCCTGCGCCATCCTCACGATATTTGCCAGATTTGAGCCCATCATCACAACCACTGACTCTCTGTTTTACCATGTGTGATATTGATATCCTTTTCCAAGAACTGGTCCTTCTGACCACATGACCAGAGTACACGAGATGAAGTCTGGCCATTCATTCTAAGAGCATTCTAGCTGCATTTCTTATAAGACAGACTGTTTCATTCTTCTGGCAATCCGTGGTGTTTTCAGTATTATTTGTCAACATAATTCAAACCCATTCTTTCTTCCTCTGTCTGTATTATTCATTGTCCAGCTCTCACATGCAGACCAAACAAAACAAACAAATAAACAACAACAACAAAAAAACCAAACTCATTGCCATAGAGTCGATTCCTACTCAAAACAACACCTTTTGGGGCTCTGAGACTGATAATCTTTACAGAAGTATATTGCCCAGTCTTCCTTACATGGAGTGGCTGGTGGGTTTGAACTGGTAACCTTCTGGTTAGCAGTCAAATGCCTTAGGCACTACACCTGTTAAAAATACCAACCAATGTGCCCACAATACTACATTCCCATTAACACCAAACATCAGGCTACAGATAAACATAAACACATGAGAGGATCAGATGAGGGTCAATGAACAGGAGTATACTCTAGATCAAGGATAAATTCAGCACAAGCTAATCTTGCACAGATACCTGTGATACAAAATGCCTGCAATCTTTACACAGAGCAATCCCTCACAGACACCCAGACACAATGGGAGAGATATCCAATGGATGTACCATCTCAGGACCATAGTACTGGGGGACACCAGACTCAATTGGCACAACAAAATACATAAAAGCCTTGCTCCACATCCTACATTGGTGAGTAGTGATTGGGGTCTTAAAAACTTTCAAGCGGCCATCTAAGATGCATCTAATGATCTCCTAGTGTCAGAAGTGAAGAAGAGTGCAAAAACACAAGAGCATTTGGAAGCAATCAGCCCTAGGAAACAATGGCCCTTGAGACCAGAAGAACTAGATGGTGCCTGGGTACCAATGCCACCACTCAGGGAAGGATCAAATCTGGAGATCCTGGAGAGAGGGGAGGGAAAACGTGGAACCATATCCAAGAACTCAATAATGACCTGAATTACTGGTCAGATGGGGTCTTGTGAGACCCCCAATACTATGGCCCTGGAATACATTCTGCACCTGGAATAAAACTTACTCCCAGGAGCTGGCTCTCAGCCCAATAGTCAACAAGATGTACACATATTCCACTCAACCCAGGATGATGCACCCACATACTCTATGGAAATACATCCCTTACAGCAGTAGACCACGGGACACCAGAGGGGCAACATTCACATGGAGGAAATGCAGGACAGATAGGAGTGCATAACTATGAGGGGCACAGGGGGAGGTTACTGGGCAGGGAGGGGGGGGACTGGGTTAGGGTTGGGGATGGTAAATGGGGAGTGAAACTAAATGTACACATAACATTGAATGTAAAACAAGCTCTTAAAATAAAAAATAAAAATAAAAATAAAAAAAATTTCATTTTGCCAAGATAAAATGTTAACATTAAAAAAAATATATATATATATCATGGCTTGGGTCAGGTGCACTTTAGTCTTCATGTGACATATTTGCTCCTTAACATTTTAAGAGGTCTTTTGCAGAAGATTTGCCCAGTGCATTAATGCATCATCTGGTTTCTTGACTGCTGCTTCCTGTGTGTTGATTGTGGATCCAAGTAAAATGAAATTCCTGACAAATTCAATGAACTTCATTCTATGTAAAGTTAATATCTCACTTATGAGGATTATGTAAAAACAGATGACATATATCCCACTTAGCAGAGTGACAGATAAAACGTGCTCATTAGCTGTTAGTTCTTGTTGTACCACATGCCCTTTATCACCTACAACCGTTTCAAGGAGACTCAACTTTACTGTTAGATTTTTTAGTGCACAGAAGACCAAACACACATAGAAAGATTTCAGAATTATTATGGCCTATGAATCAGTATTCAATTCTTCAAAACTTGACTTTCCTTCTCTCTTAATTTCTGCATTTTCCCAGGATCCTACAAGCCATAGGACAAAAGGTGAAAAGCTACACATATGAGTGGAGGTAGTTTAGCTAGAATCCTAGGTTGGCTATGCCATGAACTGCTATTTCCTTAAAAGATGGTGACAACAGACAAGAAAACATTCATCTATGCTGGGCATCATTCCAAGTGTTTTATATCTATTATCTCATTTAACACCTGAAATAGGTATTGTTATCATCCCCTTTTTACAATTGTGGAAAATGAGGCAGAAATAGGTTGAGGAGCTTGCCCAAGTTTGCACAGTTAGGGAGTAGAAGAGCTAGTATTAGGATACAAGGTTTATTGTTTCCAAAGTTCTTGCGCTTAAGCGTGATTCAGATTTTTAATATTAGAAAGCAGTTTCTCTATCCCACATCTTTCTATCTTTAGCACATCAAGAGTAGAATAACAATTCTGCATTGACTAGATATTTTGACATGTTATCTTGCTCAATCCATCCTATAACTGTGAAATAGACATTATCAGGGTTAATTGACAGGCTCTGACTAGCTTCTGCAGTCATACCTAGAACATCCTATGCCTTCTCTCCCAGAGTCTAAGATCATTTCCTAACCACAGCCATAGAGAGGCTGCTAAGCAAACCAAGCTGACTCGACCCACATGTTGGTCACAGGTGCCTTGGTCACCAGAGAGAACAGGATGAACTGGCTTGGCTGCCATTTTGGCTGATGCTGCTAATTTGAATCCTCTGGGAGGTGAGAGGTCAGAGCATCCCTAACTCCTTGCACTCAAATAATAACTGTTCAAATATTTTCCTGAAATCACACACGAGCTTATTGCTAAGGATAGAGCTCCTGAGTGAGGAAGACCACATATTCATAACAAGTGTTGGATAACAGATGCTATTTGGTTCTGAATTTCCAGTCCATTTGGATTCAGACTCCCAGGGACCAAGGAAACTATCTCTTTCTATGCTGAGCACTGGCTTTCTAAGAAAAAGGCCTTGAAGAGCTGACTCAGGGACTTGTTACTACAAGACAACTTTCATTTGTTGTTGAGTTCATGATGGTGGTAATCCCTAAATCCTCTGCTTTAACATAGCTTGCTATTTCCAGAGCTTTAAATCAGCTTAGAGCTCCGATTAAGTGGCTTTTGTGATATGCTTCATCTGGCCACCAAGAGAGCAAGACGGGAAAATGTGCAGTAAGGAGGCTTGGAGAGAGAAGGCCTCCAAGGGTTAGGCTTGTCCCTATCTATTTCATCCAAAGCCTCTGGAAGTTTGCTGATTAAATAAATTTGTTATCTGACCTGAGATGCTATGGTCCACACTCATAGCATGGTCTGCGCCTGTAGAGCAAAAATAAACTCAGCTCATGAACTCAGTTTTATTTAGGAAATCTCTCTTAGTAGCCACTTTCAAATTGCTAACTGAGAAAAAGTACTATTATACTTAAGTTGGAAATGGATGAACCTGCAAAGCAAGAGTTAGTTATGTATCAGTGATTGCTAACTTCATGCAAAATGTTCTCTACAATTAAGATGCTTTGTCATGGAATAAACCTGTTACTTCCCCAAATGTATTCAAACAGGTAGGTACAACCTGTCGCTTTCTTGTTACTATTTTTCTCTCAACATGACATTTCATTTTTAACTTAAAAGTGAGTTAGGTTTCAATATTGTCACAGATTTTTATAAATAATGACCAGCAAATCCAGTCTACTCAGAAAAACAGTCACTCAAATAGTTACGGACCCAGACTAAAATTTAAAAAGTAATAAAACTTATGTATTAAATCATATACTGATTGGAAAAGTAGTATATCCCCTTTGTAGAAAACGTGTATCAGAAAATTTTAAAAAGAAGAAGAAAGATGCTCTGAATCTCATAATTCAGATAAACCCTCTTAGTCTTTAGTGTACTTTTCCAGGTATTTTTCTATGTATATATGTAATATAGACAATTGGTATCATAATTTGTATGCCATTTTATATCTTGCATTTTCCACTCAATGTTACATTGTATGATCTTTCCACATCATTAATTCTTCTTAAAAATCACATGATTGTATTTCATAAGTTGAAATTTCATATTTCATAAGTTGACTGATATTTCATAAGTTCACAGCATAATTTGTACTAATTAAGTATGCTTTACATAGACATTTGAATTATTTTCACTGTCATAAAAAAGTTGTAAGATACAACCTGTATGAACCATATTTTTCTATGTTTATATTTATAATAGATTCCTAAGAACAAGGAGCCCTGGATCAAGAGACGTGACCAATAATGAATCTTTTAGGTTTTTTTTAGTTTTTTTCCAGAATATTTTATACCAAACCCATTGTATTTCCTTATGACTCATGAAATGGAGGATATTTCAGATGTCTAACTTTTTCCTAACAATGATCTTTTCATTAGTTTTGTTCTTATTGTTACAATGATGTGAGTGTATTTTCCTTTTGTGAATGCTATTCCTACAGTAACAGTTGTCGGTCACACTCGTTGCAGATATTTTCCCAGGGCATTCTATGCTTTACTGTAGGATAATCCATCATCTTTCTCTTATGTATGATGTCACGACATCTTTGCTTAATATGCCTTTCCCCATCCAGAGGTCAGATACATTACTTTAGTTTTATGTTCTTGACCATATTTACCTTTTTTTTTTAAAGTTTTAATACATGAAATTCCTTTTTATTTCTTTTCCTATTTTATTTTATTATTATTTTTTTGGTGATGGCATGAAAAGAAGGCTTACTTTGTTTTGAAAAGTGACTGGTAATTAATTTTTAAATATCTTTATTACCCCCACTTAGCTATATACACTCGGAAACCCAAGGAGGGGTCACTATGAGTTGGGTCCAACACGACAACACATAATAACAGCTATATATAATATTCTTTTAAATATTCTTTAAAATTAATGTCCTTTTGGGATTTGACTACACTTAATGGCTTAACTATGTTCATCAGTTTTATTAGCATTTTAAAAACATTAATAAGTTTTTGCTTTGTGTTATGAAGTGTAATACTTTTCTACTGTCCTATGTATTGATTTTTGCATTCAATTTTTTTTTCCTAAAATAACTGGTTGTTTTTCTAACTTCTTGAATTGAGTACTTCATTCATTTATTTTCTTTCTTAACATTATCTAATAGTATAAAGCAAATAGTTCAAGGATAAATACTTCAATATGTGGTTTCTCATTTCTGTTCTGTGAGCGATAATTTGGAGGTGTATGGAAAGCACATATAACATTGTATCTATTAATTAGCAGCCTTATTGTGTATGGGTTTTAATTTTAAAGAGCCCGAACTTTTTCATACATGTGAAAAAACAGTTTCATTGAGTTGATTCTGATAAAATGGGAAAAATAACAAAAGGCATGGAGGAATTAAAGAGTATCATTGTCACTTATGTCAAAGTTTGTATCCTAAAGGAAAAACAAATATATGTGTGTGTGTGTGTGTGTGTATAGCTTTCCACAAGTGTCCAAATGTCTGACTGTAAAAACCACACTTGGCCCAATGAATTATGGTGCTTTTGTTTCCTCACCTTAAAAAATATCTGTTTTCTGGACAGATTCAAAGGATAGTTCATAATCTTTCTTAAACTGAGTTTTTATTTGGAAAAGGCCCCTGAAATCTTAAAATGACAAAAGTTCTTCAATATAGTGAATTCTAAAAGTTTCAAATAAATTTAGGAGCTATTGCATGGCACCATAAGCTGCTCTGGGGGTGTAGTGGGTAAGGCATTTGGCTGCTAACCAGAAGGCTGGTGGGAGGAAGGTGAGACTATCTACTTCCGTAAAGATTTACAGCTTTGGAAACTCTGTGGGGGTCTCTATGAGTTGGAATGGACTTGATGGCAGTGGGTTTCGATTTGGTTGTTGCAATGCATTATGCTGTCTGTTTTATCCCATCTATGCCTCTTCCATTAGTGTTCAATAAAGAATCTTTGATAGTCTTAGAAAATTCCATTTGGATATAACATAAGTTCATAAATCTAACTACCAGAATATGTCTTGCTGTGACCTCAAATATTCATTCAGTTCAGTTGATTCTGAAATATGACTCAACGTTCCCTAATTTCAAACTGAACACACCTGATATTTTATAGTCACCCTGAGACAAGCTAAAAATAACAAGAATAACAAACTCTGCAGCTTCACTTCATCAGCCTGTGTGAGCAGAGAAGGGACTGGCGGAGGTCAAGCCTCTGCTCCTCTTATGGGTCCTCCTTTTATTCCTGTTTTTCTGTAGGAGAAAATGCTACTGCACTGATTGGGAGAGGATATGTCCAGGTACAATGGCAAGAAAGGTGCCGTGCGTGTCAACTGTCAACTATAAACCGTGTTTGTGTGTGTGAATGAGTCAGTGTGTGTGTGAGTGTGTGAGTGTCTGTGTGAAGGGGTATGTATGTGTGTATTTCTGTATGTGAGTTTGTGTGAGAGTGGGTATATCTATCAATGTGAGTGTGTATGAGGGTGTGTTTGGCATGTATGTACATAGGTTTGAGTACATGTGTGATTGGGTATATTTGTGTATGTGTGGGTGTGAGTGTGCATATGTATGTGTCAAGGTGTGGGAGTGTGAAAGTGCATATGTGTGTGTAGGAGAGGGCTACATGTTCATTATGTGTCCAAAAAACATAACCCAAATGGATTTATCTGCTCAAGGTTTCCATCAGTTTTACAGGAAACAAATAATTATGACCAAAATTATTTGCTTCCTCAAAATTTATCTGACACACACACACACACACACATTTATCTGCCACCATTTTAATCCCTGTATTATTTGCAGTTATCCAAATGCCAACCTGGATTCATGGGGCGAGTGAACAACGTGACAGAGTTTATCCTTCTTGGCCTGACACAGAACCCAGATGTGCAGAAACTCTTGTTTGTTGTGTTTTTAGTCATCTACCTGCTCACCATGACAGGCAACCTGCTCATTATAGTGACCATCACCACCAGCCCATCCCTGGGATCCCCCATGTATTTTTTTCTGTCTTTCCTGTCCTTCATAGATGGCTGCTGCTCTTCTACCACGGGCCCCAAAATGATTGCTGACTTACTGGCTGAAAAGATAACCATTTCCTTCAGTGGGTGCATGACTCAACTCTTTGCAGAGCATTTCTTTGGAGGAGTTGAGATCCTCCTACTCACGGCGATGGCCTACGACCGATACATGGCCATCTGCAAACCCCTGCAATACACGATCACAATGAACAGGCGAGTGTGTGGCCTCCTGGTGGCTATGGCCTGGGCTGGGGGATTTCTTCATGCTCTGATTCAAATTCTCTTTATGGTCTGGTTGCCCTTCTGTGGCCCCAATGTTATTGACCATTTCATCTGTGATCTGTTCCCTCTGCTGAAACTGTCCTGCACTGACACACGTACCTTTGGACTCTTTGTTGCTGCCAATAGTGGGTTGATGTGTATGCTCATTTTCTGTATTCTTACCACTTCTTATGTCCTCATCCTCTGTTCCTTGAGAACTCATAGTTCTGAAGGACAGCGAAAAGCTCTTTCCACCTGTGCCTCCCATATTATTGTAGTTGTGTTATTCTTTGTACCTTGTATATTTGAGTACCTTCGGCCCATGATCATCTTCCCAATTGATAAAGCAGTGACTGTGTTTTGTACTATGGTAAGTCCCTTGTTGAATCCCTTAATCTACACCCTGAGAAATGCAGAGGTGAAAAATGCGATGAGGAAGCTCTGGAACCAAAGAATGATCTGAGGTAAAAGTTCATGTCAGTAGAGACTATAAAAATAAAATCCATTCATATTTAAGAACAAGTGTGGATGACATATAGGATAATGGTCCCGATGTCAAAACATGTGGGTTTAAGTATATTTTCTTCTTCTTGTTATCTGGAATCTTTATTGGTTCTTCTTTCATAAAATAACAATATTTGATTAAATGATGACTAAAATCTCTTACAATTGGAGATTGATTTGTGTTTACAAATTATTGATCAATGGGACATTGCTAATTGACATAAATATTCAGTAGAATGAGTTATTGCAAAGTTTCAGATATAGGTTATATAACCAATAGGCTTAAAGTATTTAAACAAAAAGACTGATGGCTAAATATTTTGTTCAAAATGCATAATTTTATTCTCAACTACTAAAGTCAAGATAGACTCAATAATGTAAGGTAGGAATCAATAAGAACTGAATGAATTTTAAGAAATAAGACAGACTAATTGCAATAGTTTGTATGTCAACTTGGCTGGGATGTGGTTTTGAGTGGCTTGGCAGCTGGATGTAGTTATTCCCCATGATGAGGTTATAATCACCTCTATGATGGCAGCTTCTGTGAACAGCTATGTAGTTGAAGAGATGTTAATTTTGGGGTGTGGTCCGCTCCCAGTATATATGGAGAAGCTTTGGGAAAGGTGTTTAGCTTTTTGGCACATTTTGGATTCTGCATTTGGCCAAGTCGTCATCTCCAGTTCTTGGACTTGAACAAATGTCCTGCACTGTTGCCTGCTGATCTTGGGATTGTGCCATTTTACCTGCTCATCTTGAGTTTGTCAGACTCAGCAGCCAGCAGCTGCATGAGTTAGGAGAAGCCTCCAGATCCAGTGGACCTGTAACAAAAGGCAGAGCTGAAGCCCAAGGTGGAGGGGCCTTCACCCATCCCCTAGAGCTGGCATTCTGAACTCACACTTCTAGTCTCTAAACTGTAAGAGAATAAATTCTTGTTTGTCAAATCCATCTCCTTGTGGTAAAACTGTTAGAGCAGAACTAGAGAACTAAGACACTCATTAAGGCAGGATTCACCCAAAATTATAAGTACATATTGCACAATTCCAGAGGGTATTGTTTACTTTGCAATCTGGACTCTGCTCAGAATAAATTATTTTCTCTGTCTAAAGCCAAGCCAATTTTCTTTGTCTAAAGTGCTGGTGGCACAGTGCTTAAGGCACTTGACTGCTCACCAGTAGGTCGATGGTTCAAACCCACCAGCCACTCTGCAGAAGGAAGATGGGGCAATCTACTTTCTCCTCTAGATGACTTTTACAAGGAGACTTGGCTGAGTGTGATATTCACAATGACTGCTGCATATAAGGATAGTCTCTAACTTTATCCACATGATTCTCCATCTTCTGACTAGAAGGTAAAGCTTTATTCCCCCAAACAGATTATGATATTCTGAGCTCTTGGCACATATGCAAATAATTATATGCATTGATAACTTTTAAATCACTCAACTGGAGCATGTGAATGGCTGAGAATCTTGTCTCCTAAACTTCTCAGTCAATGAATAGAAATGTCATAGTCTCCCTGGATATACAGGGATACATGCTTGAAGACTGGCATTTCCATACCCAGAACAACCTCATAACACAGACCAATAATGTTCTCAGAGAGCAATGTTCTTCTGCACACCAACAAGTTTAAATCAAGACAAAGTCATAAGCCAAGATCATGAAAACCACAATCAGACTTTCTGATCAATGTTTCAGATTTATCCTACCCAAATCTAATCTCAAAACATGGACAGAGACATATGCTTCATTCAGCACCAACTGCATCCTCAAAACTGTCCCAGTGGTGTTTATTGGTACCATGTGAGAGTAAGTAAAAGATATCAGTTGCCAGTTTTGCAAAGATTTCAAATGGATTACTTACTAATTCTCTGAGTACTTGAGAAACATGTATATGCACTCTGTTAAAATCTAAAGAACTTTTCCCTAGAATAGTGAAGAAAGAATTGAGCAAAAAAGATCATGAGCATCTGCATAGCCCTATCTTGACAATAACTCATATGTTTGGTTTTGGGTTTGTGTTCTGTTTTTCTTCTGATAGCACAGTAGAGGGTTGATGAGAAGACACTGTTTCCAAGCGTGGGGTGACTTCCAGGAACACAGAGTGGGAAGAATGCCTTACTAGGGAATAAAAGGAGCTCTGTCTTAATTGAGCAAGGACTTTAGGAGAATAAAAGTTCATAGTTGATTTCAGATAACATGTCTATTTAAAGAGATATTTACTCTAAATGTCATAGCTGTAAAGAGCTAAAACCTATTATAGACTCTATAGCTCTAGAGAAGATATTTGTCTTGTTGCATAGTGGATAAGGCATTTGGCTGCTAACCAGAAGGTCAGTGGTCCAAATCCACCAGCTGCTTCATGGAAGGAAGTTGGGGCAATATACTTCTGTGAAGATTTACAACTTCAGAAAGCCAACGGGGGTTGCTATGAGTCAGAATCAACTTGTCGTCAGTGAGTTTAGTTTTGGTTTGAAAACTAGCTATAATACATTTTAAAAAGATATTTTAAAATTTTACATATAACTCTACAGATATCCAGAAATGGAAGCAAGATTTAAATCCTAAAGGTATAGAAGTTTTACAATAAAAGCTCTTTTCTTGAGTTAGTCCAGACTTATAATGGGGATGAGATTTTTATAAAAGTTCTCGTGATTTAGTGAGTACCTAGAGACTGAATAAACTCAATTTCTTTCTAATTAATAAAAAATTTGGAGTTCTTGGAAACATTTTCTTGCCTAGAGCTTGATGTCTGTTTGTGGCAGTGTTTCAATATGCCCTGTTGTTGTTATGTGCCCTTGAGTCAGACCTGGCTCATAGCGACCCCTCCTTGGGTTTCCAAAGCAGTATCACTATGGAAATAGATTGTCCAACCTTCCTTCTGAGGCTGGTGGGTTTGAACAGCCAGCCTTCTGGTTAGCAGTCAACTTGCCCGGGAAAGAAGAAAACAGTGGTTGAGCTCAGTCTAAAAACTGAGGAATCTGCAACCAACAAGACAGACAGCAGTTATTGTTTCATCCAAATTTGAAGCAGACTTAACTGATTCAAGCATGCTTTCTAAAATCAGTTGTATAATGAGAATCTGGATCTGTAGGCTACAAATAAATTTGGAGACAATACCATAAAAAATGTGCTTTGTAATAACTGTACATATTACTTAGTATTTAAAAAAAAACAAAAAGTTTCTGTTCAGTCGATTCTGACTCACAGCAACTCATGGTTTTGAAAGTCGAACTGACCTCTACAGGGTTTTCAAGGACTGTGGGCTTTCAGAAGTAAATCATTGAGCCTTCCTTCTGAGGTGACTGTGGCTGCTTCCTTTTGCTTAACTGTTTGTACTGTCAACCTTTTCCTTAACCATCTGTGCCACCCAGGAACTCCAGCAGTGTCGGTTACTCTTATTAGGTGCCCAGTCAGTTCTGATTCACAGCGAGTCTGTGCACAACGAACCAAACACCACCCAGTCCTGCGCCATCCTCACAACACTTTCTGTGCTAGAGCTCATCGTGGCAGCCCCTGTGGCAATCCATCTCATTGAGGCTCTGCCCCTTTTTTTTCTGACTCTCTACTTTAAGGACCATGATATCCTTTTCCCTTCTGACCAAAGTAGGTGAGGTTTGGCCATTCTCACTTCTAAGGAGCATTCCAGGAGCACTTCTTTCAGGGCAGATTTGTTTGTTGCTCTGCAATCCATAGTATTTTAGTATTCTTCATCAACACCACAATTCAAAGGCATCAGCTCTCCTTGATCTTTCTTATTCATCATCCAGCTTTCATATGCATATGAGGCAATAGAAAATACCATGGCTCGGGTTAACTCACTGCCTTTGAGTGGATTCCACTCATAGTGACTCCTCCTAGGGTTTCCAAGGCAGTATCTCTACTGTTGTCAGATGGATCTTGGCTCAAGGCAAAGAATACCAGAAAGATGTTTACTTGTGTTTTATTGACTATGCAAAGGCATTTGATTGTGTGGATCATGACAAATTATGGATAACATTGAGAAGAATGGGAATCCCTGAGCACTTGATTGTACTCATGAGGAATCTGTACCTTGACCAGGAGGCTGTCGTTTGAACAGAACAAGGGGACACTACATGGTTTAAAATCAAGAAGGGAGTGCGTCAGGGTTGTATTCTGTCTCTACACTTATTCAATCTATATGCTGAGCAAATAATCCGAGAAGCTGGACTATATGAAGAAAAACGTGGTATCAGGATTGGAGGAAGAATCATTAACAACCTGAGATATGCAGACGATACAACTTTGCTTGCTGAAAGTGAGGATGACTTAAGGCACCTACTGATGAAGTTTGAAGAATACAGTCTGCAGTATGGATTACGTCTCCATATAAAGAAAACAAAAATCCTCACAACTGGACCAATGAGCAGCATCACAATAAATGGAGAGAAGATTGAGGTTGTCAAGGAATTCACGTTGCTTGGTTCTACAATCGATGCCAACGGAAGCTGCAGTCAGGACATTAGATGACGTGTAGCATTGGGAAAGTCAACTGCGAAGGAACTGTTTCAAGTGCTGAGGAGCAAGGATATCTCCTTGAGGACTAAAGTACGCCTGACACAAGCCATGATATTCCAATCGCCTGGTATGCATGTGAGAGCTGGACAATGAATAGGGAAGACCGAAGAAGAGTTGATGCTTTTGAGTTGTGGTGCTGGTGAAGAATGCTGAAAGTACCGTGGACTGCTAAAAGAACTAACAGATCTGTCCTGGAGGAAATGCAGCCAGAATGCTCCTTGGAAGCAAGAATGGCCAGACTTCGTCTCACCTATTTTGGTCATGTTGTAAGAAAGGACCATTCCCTGGAGAAGGATGTCATGCTTGGTAGGGTGGAGGGTCGACGAAAAAGGGGGAGGCCTTCAGGGAGATGGATTGATACAGTGGCTGCGATGATGGGCTCGAGTATAGCATGGATTGTGGGGCTGGCGCGGGATCAGGCAGTGTTTCGTTCTGCTGTGCATGGGGTTGCTATGAGTCGCAAATGACTCGACGGCACTTAACAACAACAACAACATCTCTACAGAAGTAGATCGCCCAATCTTCCTTCCAAGAAGTGGCTGGTGAGTTTGAACCATCAGCCTTCTGGTTAGCAGTCAAATGTCTTAGGCACTATGCCACTGGAGCTCCTAATATTTGATAGATAAATAAATAAATAGTCAGAAATAGTTTGGCATACCTTAACCTTCAAGGTGACATCTTTGCTCTTCAACACTTTAAAGAGATCTGTTGCAGCAGATTTTCCCAGTGCAATACAATGTCTGATTTCTTGACTGCTATTTCCATGGGTGTTGATTGTGGATCCAAGTAAAATGAAATTCCTGACAACTTCAATCTTTTCTCTGTTTATCATGATGTTGCTTATTGCTCCAGTTGTAAGGATTTTTGTTTCTTTTTTATGTTGAGGTGTAACCCATGCTAAAGACTGTACTCTTTGATCTTCATCAGTAAGTGCTTCAAGTCATCTTCACTTTCAGCAAGCAAGGTTGTGTCATTACATATTGCAGGTAATTAATAATTCTTCCTCTAATCCTGATGTCACCTTCTTCTTCATGTAGTCTAACATCTCAGATTATTTGCTCAACATACAGATTGAATAAGTGTGGTGATAGGATACAACCCTGAAGCACACCCTTCCTGGTATTAAATCTTGCAATATCCCCTTATTTTGTTTGAACGACAGCCTCTTGGTCTAGGTATAGGTTCCTCATGAGAACAATGAAGTGTTCTGGAATGCCCATTCTTTGCACTGTTATCCATAATTGGTTATGATCCACACAGTTGAATGCCTTCACAATGGTAGACAACCTTCTGATATTCTTTACTTTCAGCTTAGATCCATCAGACATCAGTAATGATATCCCTTACTCCATGTCCTCTTATGAATCCAACTTGTGTTTCTGGAAGTTCCCTGTCAATAATATACTGCTGCAACCATTTTTGCATTATCTTCAGCAAGATTTTACTTGAGTGTGATACTAATAATGTCTTTCAATTAATCCCACATTCTTTCTTTGGAATGGGCACAAATATTGACCTCTTTCAGTCAGTTTGCCAGTTTGTTGTGTTCCAAATTTCTTGGAATAAGTGAGTAAGTACCTTCAGTGCTGTATCCATTTGTTGAAATATCTCAGTGGGTATTCTATCATTCCTGGAGCCTTGTTTTTTTTTGCTGATACCTTCAGTGCACCTTGGACTTCTTCCTTCTTGATTATAGCTGGATGCTAACCAATTCTTTTTGACACAGTGACTGTGTATTCTATCCATCTTCTTTTGATGCTTCCGGCGTCGGTGAATATTTTGCCCATAAAATCCTTCAGTATCAGAACTCAAGGCTTGAATTTTTTCTTCAATTCTTTCAACTTGAGAAATGTTGAACATCCTCTTCTCTTTTGGCTTTCTAACTCCATGTCTTTGCCCTTTTCTTTATAATACTTTATTTTATCTTCTGAGCTGCCCTTTGAAATCTTCTGTTCAGTTCTTTATTTTAGCATTTCTTCTATGTGCTGTATCTACTCTATATTCAAGAGCAAGTTTCAGAATCTCTTTTGACATCCATTTTGGTCCTTTCTTCCTTTCCTGCATGTTTAATTGCCCTTTTCCCTCTTCAGATATGATGTTCTTGATGCCATCCCACAACTCATCTGATCTCTGATCATCGGTGTTCAAATCTATTCTTCAGATGGTCTCTAAGTTCAGGTGGGAAACAATCAAGGTCATATTTTGGCTCTTGTGGACTTATTTTAATTTTTCTTTAGCTTCAACTTGAACTTGCTTATGAGCAGTTGATGGTCTGTTCCAATTCAGCTCCTGGCTTTCTTTTGACTGATGATATGTAGCTTCTCCATCACCTCTTTCCACAGATGTAGTTGATCTGATTTCTCTGTATTCTGTCTGGTGAGGTCCATGTGTATAGCCACCATTTATGTTGTTAAAAAAAGGCATTTGCAATGAACAAGTTTTTGGTCTTGCAAAATTCTATCATGTGATCTTCAGTGTCATTTCTATCACCAAGGCCCTATTTTCCAACTACTGATGATTCTTCTTTGTTTCCAACTTTTACATTCTAATCACCAATAATTACCAATATATATTGATTGAACATCTGGTCAATTTCAAAGTGCAGAAGTTGGTAAAACTCTTCAATTTCTTCATCTTTGTCTTTAATGGTTGGTGTGTAAATTTGAATAATAGTTATATTAGCTGTGCTTCCTTGTAGGCACATAGATATTATCCTATTACTGATAGCATTACACTTCATTGTACTTGAAACATTGTTTTTGACAATGAATGTGATGCCATTCCTTTTCAATTTGTCACTCCTGGCATAGTAGACCATAATATTGTGTGATTCAAAATGGCCAATACTAGTCCATTTCATCTCACTCAGGCCTAGGATATTGATCTTTTGTGTTCCATTTCATTTTTGGCAACTTCCAATTTTCTTAGATCTGTTCTTCATGCATCCCACATTCTGATTATTAATGGATGTTTCCACCTGTTTCTTCCCATTTTGAGTCATGCTGTATTTGCAAATGAAGGCCCTGAAAGCTTTACTCCATCTACAACCTTAATGTCAACTCTACTATGAGATGGCAGCTCTTCCCCAATTGTGTTTTAAGTGCCTAGATGCAGACTTCATACATTGATGTTCCAATTATTGATGGATGTTTGCAGCTGTTTCTTCCCATTTTGAGTCGTGCCCCATCAGCAAATGAAGGTCCTGAAAGCTTTACTCCATTCATGTCATTAATGTCATTAACTCTACTTTAAGGAGGCAGTTCTTCCCCAGTTCTGAGTGTCTTCCATCCTGTAGGGCTCATCTTCTGGCAGTATGTCAGACAATGTTTCATGGCTATTCATAAACTTTTCCAGTAATATATAAGATAGTGTTTCACTGCTATTCATAAAGTTTTCAGGACCCAATTTTTTCAGAAGTGGACGGATGGCCCTGTCTTCATTCCCAATTTGTTGTAGTTTGTAAGCTCTGCTGAAACCTGGCCATCATGGGCAACCCTGCTGGTACTTGAGATATTGGTGGCATAGCCTCCAGCCTCACAGCAACACACAAACCACCACATATGACAAACTGACAGATGAGTGGTGGAGTATGGGCCCATACACAAGACTATATGCAGTGAATAGAAACCATCACTAAGGAAGCCTATATGTTGGACTTACTAGAGAAGAAACTTTAAATTAGTGATTTTCAATCTGTTCAAAGAGCTAAAAGAAAACATATCTAAAGAATTTTTTGAAAGTATAAGAACAGTGTCTTACCAAGTAGAGACTATTAAGAAAGAGTTAAAAAAATATGAAAAGGAACCAAGTAGAAATTCAGAAGTTGAAACATACACTACCAAATTAAAAATTCACTCGAGGGAGCCAACAGCATACTGAAGCAAGCAGAAGGAAGAATTGGCGAATTTCTAGACAGGTTAACCAAGATTGTCTAGTCTGCATTGCTAACCACTGTGAACAGGATTGTGATAGGAGATCCTGGATAGAGCTGGAGAAAAACGTGGAACAAAACTCAAAATAATGCAAAAGATAGGGGTTACTAGTCTGAAAGAGACTAGTGGAACCCTTGATATGTGGTCCTTAGTCATCATTTAGGCCTCTAACTGAACTTAATCCCGTGGCTCAACTTTAGGCCAAACAATAGAGAAATCTATGAAGCAAACAGGAGCTCTGGTGGCATAGTGCCTAAGGCACTTGACTGCTAACCAGGAGGCTGGTGGTTCAAATCCACCAGCCACTCCTCAGAAGGAAGATTGGGCAATCTACTAGGAGGTGTCACCATGAGTTGGAGGCAACTCCACGGCAGTGAACTTTCTTTTTGTTGTTGTTGTTAAGGTGAGGTAAACAATAACACCGGAAACTACATGCTCCTTGGAACAATAAACCATAAAAGATCAAAAGGGCAGCATTTGGTCCTGGATAAAGAAGGCAGGGATGGACAGAAAAGAAGGACAAAGGGAAATGGTAACCACATGGAGGAAATGGGAAGAGGGCTATTAAACTGTGGGGATTGTAATCAATGTCATGAAACAAAATGTTTGTGAACTAGTAAAACAAACTTGCTTTATAAACCTTCAGGCAAATCACAAGGAAAAGTTAAAAATAATAAATAAATACTTCATTAAAAAAAAAAAAGAAGAAGAAGATTATACAGTCTGTTAGGAAAGAAAGAGGAATAAAGAACATGAGTGGAGTTTCAGAGACTAATAAGGTCATCAGTAGTGCCAACATAAGCATAATGAGAGTCCCAGAAGGAGAGGAGATAGAAAAAGGAGCAGAAAGAATATTTGAAGAATTGGTTTAAAACTTTTCAAAACATTATGCCATGGGTCCAAAAAGTTCAAGAATTCCAAGTAGAATAACTGGAAGAAAGCCACACTCATGCATTTCATAATGAAACTGTCCAAAGACAAAGAGATAATCTTTAAAGCATAAAGAGAGAAATGACTCATCATTACAAAGGATTCTCAATAAGATTAATGGCTAGTTCCTTTTCAGAAACGGTGGCAACCAGAAGGCAGATTGATGATATACTTAAAAGGCTAAAACAAAACAAAAAAACCTCTCAACAAAGAATCCGTAACCCCCAAAAGTTATCCTTTAAAAATTACAGAGAAATTAAGACATTCTCATATAAAGAAAAACTGTAAGTATTAATTGCTAGCAGATCTCTTCTATAAGACAAAGTAAGTGAGTATTTCAGGAAGATATAAAAGGATGCTAGACTCTAACCACATGAATAAATAAAGGGTACTGGTGAAAGTAACTTGTCAGGTGCCCTCGAGTCAGTTAGGACTCATAGTTATCCTGTGTACAACACGATGGAATATTGCCTGATCCTTTGTCATTCTTAAAATCATTGCCATGTTTGAGTCCCTTGTTGCAGCCACTGTTTCAGTCCATCTTGTTGAGGGTCTTCCTCTTTTTCACTGACCCTGTATTTTACTAAGCATAATGTCCTTCTCCAAGGACCAGTCTCTCCTGATACCATGCCTAAAGTCCATGACAGGAAGTTTCAGAATCCATGCTTCTAAGGAGCATTCTGGCTGTACTTCTTCTGAGACAGATATATGTGTTTGTTCTCCTGGCAGTCCATGGTATATGCAATATTCTTTGCCAGCACTATAATTCAATTGCATTAATTTTTCTTTGATTTTCCTTATCTGCTGTGCAGTTTTTGTATGCATATGAGGTGACTGAAAATACCATGGCTTGGTAGTCCTCAAAGAGACATCTTTTTCACACTTTGAAGAGGGATTTTTCAGTGTATTTATAATACTTCATTTGATTTCTTAACTTCTGCTTCCATGGATATTCATTGTGGATCCAAGTAAAATGAAATTATTCTCCATTTATCAAGATGTTGTTTTTTCATCCAGTTGTGAGGATTTTGGTTTACTTTATGCTGAGGTGTAATCTATTCAGTAGTCTTTGATCTTCATCTGTAAGTATGTCAAGTCCTCTTCATTTTCAGCAAGCAAGGTCGTGTCATCTGCACGACCTCATTAAACCTCAAGTTTTTAATGAGTCGTCTGCCTATACTACATTCTTTGCCATATAGTCAGATTTCTTGGATTATTTTCTTCTCATACAGATTGAATAAATATGATGAGAGGATACAACCCTGACTAACTCTATTCCTGATAATTAAACCACACATAATCCCTTTGTTGTGTTTGATTGACTGCCTTTAGGTGTATGTATAGGTTCTATATAAGCACAATTAAATATTCTGGAATTCCTATTCATTGCAATGTTACCCATAATTTTCTATGATCCATAAAGTTGAATGCCTTTGCATAGTCAATAAAATATAGGTAAACTTTTTCTCTAGTAGTCTCTGCTTTTAGCCAAGATCCGTCTGACATCAGCAAGGATATCCTTCACTCTATGTCTTATTCTGGATTCAGCTTGAATTTCTGGCAATTCTCTGTTGACATACTGCTGCAATTGCTTTTGAATTATCTTCAGCAAAATTTTACTTGTGTGTGATATTAATAATATTGTCCAATAATTTCTCTACTCAGTTGGATCACACTTCTTCACAATGGGCACAAATATAGATTTCTTCCATTTAATTGGTTAAGTAGCTGTCTTCCAAGTATCTTGGCACAGATAAATAAGAACTTCCAGTATCACTTACATTTGTTGAAACATCTCAATTGATATTTCATCAATTCTTGGAGCCTTTTTTCTGCCCATGCCTTCAGCGCAGCCTGGACTTCTTTCAGTACCATCAGTTCTTAATTTTATGCTACCTCCCGAAATGGTTTAACAACAACCAATTCTTCTTGATACAGTGACTCTGTGTATTCTTTTCATCCTCCCTTGATGTTCCTGTGTCATTCAATATCTTGCTTACAGAATCCTTCAATATTGCAACTCAATTCTTGAATTTTTTTCTTCAGTTCTTTCAGCTGGAGAAATGCAGAGCATGTTCTTCCCTTTTGGTGTTTGAATATTTCATTATAAATACTTTGTCTTCTTGAGTTGCCCTTTGAAATCTGATAAACTCTTTTACTTCATCATTTCTTCCATTTGCTACTTTACATTCAAGAGCAAGTTTCAGAATCTCTTTTGACCTCTATTTTGGCCTTTTCTTTCTTTCTTGTGTTTTTAGTGATCTTTTTCTTTTTTCATGTATGATTTCTTTGATTTAAAAACAAAACAAAAACAACCCCCCCCCCAAAAATGCAAAACATCAAACTCACTGCTGTCAAGTTGGATACAACTCATAGTGACCCCTCCTTGGGTTTTTGAGGCAGTATCACCACGGAAGTAGATTGCCCAATCTTCCTTCTGAGATATCATACCACAATTCATCTGGTCTTTGGTCATTAGTGTTCAATGTGTCAAATACACTCTTGAAATGGTCTCTAAATTCATGTAGGATATACTCCAGGTTGTGATTTGGTTCTTGTTTTTTTTTTTTTTTTTTTTTTTTTTGCATCCTCAGTAGTGGCCCTATGGGGCAGCTTGAATACAGTAGGTGTGTTAGGAATACTGTGTTTTTTTTTTTTTTTTTTTTTTTAATTTTCGTCAACTTCCACTTGAACTTGCATGTGAGCAAATGACATTCTGTTCCCACAGTAAGCCTTTAGCTTTGTTCTTACTTATGATATTGATCTTCTCCATAATGTCTTTCATAGAAGTAATTGGTTTGATTACTGTGTATTCTATCCTGTGAGGTTTACATGTATAATCCCTGTTTATGTTGTTGGAAAAATATATTTGCAACGACTAAGTTTCTAGTCTTACAAAATTCTACCATGTAAATCTCTGACCAGTATAAATATATTTTTAATTTGTAAACTTTTTTCTTCTTATCTGATTTAAAAAATAATTGCATAAAGCAATAATTATAAATCTTTATTGGCAAGAAAGCTGTATGAAAATGCAATTTGTATGACAGCAAGGACACAAAATAGGAGTGATGGAAAAGAGCTATTTAGGAGAAAGTTTTTGTTTGTTATTTATTATTAAGTTGGTATTAATCTGAACTATATTGTTGTAACACCAGCCACTCCTTGGAAGGAAGATTGGGCAATCTACTTCTGTAGTGATACTGTCTTGGAAACCCAAGGAGGGGTTGCTATGAGTTGCACCAAACTCAACAGCGTGAGATTGGTTTTGGTTATATTGCTGTAAATTAAACTATGCTAATTGCAATCTCATGATAACCACTAAAAAAATGACTCAAAAGGCATAGTTAAAAAAAAGATACAGAAATTAATATGGTACACTAGAAAGTGTCTGTTTAACCTACAAAGTCAGCAATGAAAGAATAAAGGAATAAAAAGATATGACATGTAGAAAACGAATACAAAAAGTCAGATATAAATTCTTCCTTATAAGCAATTAATTATGTTACATGTAATTAGGTTAAATGTTCCAATTAAAAAGCAGAGATAAGCAGAATGGATTAAAAAACACGATCCAACTATATGTTGTCTATTGAAGAAGCCCTTTAGATTCAAATAGGTTGAAAATAAAATATTGAAAAAGATTTACCATCCAAATCATAATGAAGGAGAAATGTAGTGGTTATCCTAATATCAGACAAAAGAAACTTATACATTGTTACAGAGCTATTTAAGGACATTTTATGATGGTATAAGGGTCAATTCTTCAAGAACATAAAATACTTATAAACATTTATGTAGCTAATAAAAGAGTTCCAAAATATTTGAAAGAAAAACTGACAGTAATTGAAGGGAGAAATAGTTAATTATATAGTAGTAGTTGGTAGCTCCAATACCCAGCTTTCAATAATGAAAGGAACAACTAGAGAGATGAGTAAGGAAGTAGAAGACTTAAATAGCACTATGAACTGACTAGACCTTATAGATATCTATAGAAGAGTCCACTCAAAACAACATAATACACATTCTTTTCAAATTCACATGAAATATCCTCCTAATAAATCATGTGTTAGGCCATAAAACAAGTTTCAATAAATTTTAAAAGATTTAAATTATAAAAAGTATGTTCTCTGACCACAATCATATTAAATTATAAATCAATAATAGAAGAAAATTTGGAAAATTCACAAATTTGCAGAACAACATGTTTCCAAGTAACCAATAGGTCAAAGAAGAAATCACAAAGGCATTTCGCAAAACCTTTGAGATGAATGAAAATGAAGGCACATTATACTAAAATCTATAAAATCCCTGTAAAGCAATGCTTATAGGGAAATTTATAGCTGCAAATGCATATGTTAAAGAAGAAGAAAAATCTTGAATCAATAACCTAACTTTCCACCTTAAGACATCTGAAAAGAAGAGTAAAATAAACCTAAAGTAAGCAGAAGAAATGAAATAAATATTACAGGAGAAATAAATGAATTAGAGAATAGAAAAAGAATAGAAAAACTCAACACACTCATATTGGATCTTTGATAAGATAACCAAAGTAAAAAACCTTTAGCTAGACTGAGCAAAAAAGACAACAAAGAGTTAACTTAGTAAAATCAAATGAAAGAGAGGTTATTGCTACTGACCTTACAAAAATAAAAAATGATTATAAGGAAATACTATGAAAAATTATACTCCAGTAAATTATGTAATATAGACGAAATGGTTCCTAGAATCACACTATCAAAACTTATTAAAAACTATTAAAATATGAATACACTTATAACAAGTAAAGACATTGAATTAATAGCAATAGTATACCACCTCGGAAACCCAAGGAGGGGTCACTATGGGTTGGATTCGACTCGTCGGCAGTGAGGTGTTTTTTTTTTTTTTTTTTGGTTATTAATAATAGTAAAGTTCTGAAAAAGCCCAGGCCCATATGGCTTTAGAGATGAATTTTATCAAACATTTAAAGAACAATCCACCCCAAGCTTTCACAGACTCTTCCAAAAAAAGAAGAGAAGAAAACACTTCCTAATTCATTCTATGAGGCCAGTATTATCCTGATATCAAAACTATACAAAGACATCACGAGAAAAGAATATTATAGACTATTATCTCTTATGAATATAAACAAAAACCATCAACAAATTACTAGTAAATAGCATACAGTGGCATATAAGAATGTTCATACAACATGACTAAGTAACATTGATTTATTCAAGAAATTCAAGTTCGGTTCAACATATAAAAATCAATTATTGTAAATACCACATTAATAGAATAAAGAACTTTGTGATAAGTAACATTAGATGCTTTATTTGCTGTTGCTCCTAGTTCTACTTCCACTGCCTAAGCGCTGGCACCCCTATAAATGTAGCAGCTGTTTCAACTTTTATACGAGATGTGATTTAAACGAAACTCTCTCCTCCAGGCTATAGGGTACGTTTTGAAGTGTGTTTTTGCAGGATGGCAAGACACATTTGGCTCTATCATTCTCCTCTGTCCTGGGAATAATATGTGTGAAGAAGACTTGAAGAAATCTCTTTGCATAGGCGAAACTTCTTTTATGAACAGCCAGCACAATCCCTTGACCTTCAAACAACGTCAGTAGGAAGGTGAAAAAAATCTATCATTTTAGATTTCAACCCTGGGCAACTTGACAATAGAATTTTAACCTCCATTTAGCCTCCAACTCTAGATATACTCAGTCGGATAATGTATTAAGTGTCAAAGCCCTATGTCCTATGCACTTATCACACATTTGAGATCTTGGTTCAGTATCTCGGTCTCCTCTGGTGATCTCAGCCAGTGGGGAAATTTCCTCAGGGGTACGCAGCCTGAAGAAATCCCATGTTATTTTCCACCCAGCATTTAGAAACCTTCATGTTCCAGATCAGGATACCCAAGGGCTTATGAGAAGAATGCATTACCCCATAATTTTTCAGATAAGGAATGTAGGTTTTTAATAGATTAGCTTAGAGTGTATGGAAAAGAATCCATCAGGTGAATATATATTGTTCATAGCCAAATTCTGCCAAATACTAGTTTCTGAAGAAATAAAAACAAAAGAACAATAGCAACAAAAACCTGTTTGTTAACAGAGATAATTAATTCCTGGGAGGGCAAAGCCTTAGGTATAACAATAGGTCTTTTAGAGTTCTCAGTATCCTCTCTAAACACTATGTCTCAAGAAGGAGTTGTTTTCTCATTTTAAGACTAGACAGAATAAGAGTAGAGCAGTAAGTGATAAAATGAGCAAGAAATCTTTGTGTCTCTTGCTTTCTTTGTAAGCATAGAGCTAGGTCCTGGATTAGATCAGAAGATTCCCTGTAGCATTCAAAAGCTTTGGGTTTCAAGTCCAACAAAATATTTTCTCTTCCTTTGACACTGATTTAAAATGCATTGAGATTTGAAAATGTTTCCCGAGTGCAAATTTGAAGAAATTTATATAAACTTGACATTCTCTGAGTCTTGTAATATTGTCCAGTCAGTGGAGAGTTGAGACATAGACATTACATGACATGGTGTATGAGCAGCTATGCATAATGATTACTTCTTGTTCCTGAATTCATTGGACCTTTCCCTCAACTACATAGACAGCTACGTAAGTTTCTAGAATTGCTGATTTTCAATCCTGTTCTTGTATTTCCATTTTCTCCTAAGGAGTTTATAATTTAAATAATTGATATTTGGATTGGGGATCTTTTTCATGTTCCATGATATTTTGCAGAAATATGTACATGGATACGTGTTACACGGGTATATCTATAATTCATTAGTAAAAGTTTTACATTTTCTGGGTTTCTGAGACAATTACTAGGCTTTTGAGTGCAGAGAGAGTGCAGAAGTACAGATAGCAGCTTGGGGGGGGGGTCACTAAGGACTTCCTTTAGCAGCAGAGCACATGGTGTGATGGTTTGGAAAGTTGGAGTTTGGTTGATGTAGTCACTCGTTTCCCATAATACGGGGTTCTGCTTTTGTCATTGCTGGGGTGGAGGTGGTGGGAGAGCTTACCGTGTACTTACAGGAGGAGATAGGAGAGGCACCTGTGAATAAAGTGTAGAGGTAAGTGAGACAGTGTGTCTGACCTTCATTGCAGTCAAGATAGGCCAACATGGAGGGAGGAGAAGAGCAGCACTCGGTTTTTCAAAGGAATTCTTCAGTTTTAGAACAGATCCAAAATGGGATGCATTAAAATATAGGGCCTGCAAGGATATAATGTACCCTCTGTTGTGGTTGGGATCTATATTAAACTGAAAACTCAGGCACACTTTTTATTCTGACTTATTCAAACTTTTCCAGATCTTGTTCTTACCAGAGAAGACATTGTTTCTGCTACAGTCAGTGGTCTGGGCAATGCAACTGCTTTCTTCAATTCAGGCCCACCTATTTTCTTAGAGGGTCAAGACAAATATTGCTAAAGATAACAGATGAAAGTTAGTTCTCGTTGTCACCTTAAGGTAAGTTTTCCTTGTACAAACTCGTCTTAGGAAAGGCAGGATGTAATGTTGGGAAAAAGAAAACCCACTGTCTTGGGTATTAAGAGATATGAATTTTTATTTTGGCCTGCCATTAACCAGATAGCTGATTCTCCTTAGAAAGTCACTTTATCTTTCTTGTCCTCAGTTTTCTCATCTTAAAGACAGTATTAACTTGCTGGTGCAACGGTTAAGCACTTGGATGATAACTGAAAGGTCAGTTGTTTGAATCTGCCAGCTGCTCTGCAGGAAAAAGATGTTAAGAGTCTGCTTCTATAAAGATTTACAGCCTTGGAAACATTGTGGGCAGTTCTATTGTATCCTATAGGATCACTATGAATCAGAATTGACTTGCAGTAGTGGATTTGTTTTGATTTATCAACTTGGTAAAATGCACGGTAGCTAAAGGTCTCTGCTGTGCAACAATTCTATATTCTTGCCCAACGGTTCCTTGAACTCGTTAACATCTGAGTCTGTATTTCATAGCCTACCAAAAAGACTATTGTGATATCATATAGTCACAGGTGGTAGCTCTAGGCACCCACTCCAAACTCCGGCAGTGCTGATTCCCAGAACTAAACTGGATCTATATTGGGATGGGCATTGGATAAATGCATAAGAGCTAGAAACAGACATTCTGGGTGTGACTACTGGTTTCCTTTATTTATTATTATTATGATGTTGGGCAAGTCACTAATCCTCTCTAAGCCTCCATCCCTTTTCTAGAAAATAAAATTCTTAATATAACCTATCTCATAGTTATGAGGACTAAATGAAATAATATATGTACAGCATTTAGTTTAGCATAGAGCATATGGCAAGCATGCAATAAAAATTAACTACTGTTATAGGAACTACATGGTATAAAAATAAATCTCTGCACACTATTAAGAATGGGAAAAGCAAAGTGATAGTAAAAGTGTGTGTTTCAAAATATTTAGTTATGTGGAGTTAAACCAGGAAGAGTAGCTTTTCTGCTTTGGAAGACATTTGTCTGCCCAGGCCCTTGCTTTTCATGAGTCTGAATGCCCTTTTGTGACAGATCTTCCTGGTACATCAATTCAGCTCCTTTCTCCAAAATGATGTGCATTGAAGGCTATGATTAGTAATAGGCACACTGTTGACCTTTGGACTAGGACACACGAAAAACTGATCCTGAGTTTGAGTCTGACAGTTAAGAGCAGACATCAAAGACATCAGGCCGAGTATGAGTACATTCCATGGAAGAAAGAGGTGGCAATCGGCTTCTCTCAAGATTTATAGTCTTGGACGTCCTGTGGGCAGTTCTACTGTCCTATTAGGGTCACTATGAGTCTGAATCCATTTGACGGCAGTTTTGGGATTATACAAAGAGTAAAATTCTATCCTTTTCAGTGTACATCTCTGTTAGTTTTGTTAAATCCATACAGCAAAGGCATCAATTGTAATAAAAGCCTAAGTTGTTTTGTTTGTGTGTTTGTGTCTGTGTGGTGTGGGGGAAAGAAGAGTCAGATGAAAATCATAGAACTTTTTAAAAAATATTTTCTGTTTCCTCAAGATCTGTAAGAAGATGAATGACATAATAGTGACATAATGGAGATGAACATGTCACTGTTGGGGTTTTCTGTCTGGCTTTGGTCATGAAATACAACCTTTGGGGCAGAACTTCCTGAACATCTGAAAATAAATCAGTAAGTTTTTGATTCGCCCAAGGGTCATCTCCTCTGGAGAGTAGTTGGCAATTAGAAGTGCACTTAACTTTCTCCTCAAGAGATGTTACCCTTGGAAAGACTCTGATGCAGTGGACCATCCATAAGGGAAAGCACTTATCCTTGGACTTTTAAGTTTAGCCTTTTAGCAAGGCATTTGTGGGGATTTTCCTTTCCATATACTTATTATGTCCCACGCTCACATTAGATAGAATTCGTTTACTTCTGTTATCTTTGTGCCCTAACAATACATGTGAATTTGCAGAATAAGAAATCTGAGTTCCAGAAAAAAGTGTTCCAGAATTAATAATAGCAAAACTTAGTTTTAAGTATGATCTTGAAGTTCAAAATATGTAATCTTCATTAAGTAAATGGAAATGGGCTTCGAATGAGACAGTTTCTCATTGCATATATAGACTTAATTTGTTGACTTTCCTACTGCCCAAGGCACTTGACTGCTAACCAGAAGGCAGGCAGTTCAAACCCACCAGCCGCTCCTCGGAAGGAAGGTTGGGCAATCTACTTCTGAAGTGATACCACCTCGAAAACCCAAAGAGGGGTCGTCATGAGTCGGCAATGACGTGATGGCAGTGAGGTTTTTTTTTTTTTTTTTTAATAATGGTACGAATATAAACCACAGATCAATCATATTTGGCTGGTGGGCTAAACATGGTATCAAGGATGATTGTGATATAGTTATGACAGCCTCATCCTTTTGCTCTGACCTTCTCAAAGCAATTAGTGCCCAATTAAGCCCTCACCCTATGTCCATTTGTTGAATTGGTAACAATTTCATGACTACATCATGGCAGCTACCTCAATTACGTTCAGATAATATTTCTTTGATTCCATGTGTTGTTTTATTTCCATTGTACTCAGTTTTAAAATCCACAGATTAAACTTCAGGCCTTCAAGAAAAAATATTCTCTGATCATAAAATTAATAATGCAAACTATAGAAATTTGAAAAATAATAAAAAAACAAATAAATAAAAAATAGCCATTATTCCATATGTAGGAGTAAATGCTCTATATACTATTTTATTCCCTTTCAAACACTTTTTAATACATCTATCTTTTTTTAAATATTTTTTTTAAAATTTGTGTTTTGGGTGAAAGTTTACAGGTAAATTGGTTTTCCATTCAGCAGTTCATGCACGTTTTACTTTGTGACATTAATTGTGGTCACTACAATGTAACATCACTCCTTCCACTTCCTCCCTTTGTTTACTATCTCTCTTTGTCCTTCTTTCCAGTCCCTTTCTGCCGCCTTAGCTTTATCCTTGGGCAAATGTACATCTATGTTAAAAGTAAAGCAAAAAATAACATTTTATAAATGGAGTTTTTGAATTTGGATTTTATTCTTAAAATGTACATGTAAAATCTATAATCTCCAATACTAATTCCATAACTCCTATTTCCTAGCATTTTTACTTATACATCTACTCCTCATTTATCAACTATCTTGTTATTTGACATATCACATTTACAATAATAGCAAAAAATCTACTATCTGACTACTTTTCACGTTAACGATGTACATCGGGCAGAAACAAATGCTGAGGTGTGAGGCAAGAGTAATACTGGCTGTGATAGTTAAGGTTATGTGTCAACTTGACTGGGCCACAAGTCTCAGTGGTTAGCAGTTATGTAATGATATAATTTGGTAACTATGTAATGATGTAATTTGGCAGTTATGTAAAGACGTAGTCATTCTCCATTTTGTGATCTGATTTAGTCATTTTGCATTTTCACATAATACTAACTTTTGCATAATGACCTGGTCTTTGGAAAGTAATCACGTCAATAAGTGAGGAGCGGGTGTATTTCCATAATTAAAACTATGGTTTACAGACTCTTTTGTGCTTTTCAATTCCTGTTATTATATATATGTACTTTTACATCTTGTTAGTCTCTAAAATTACTACTTCTAATGAATATATTATTCCCCCATGTTGACATTCAAGTGAAAATTTGCAAAGAGTACCCTGGTTTTAGGAAATGCTATTCCTTTCTTCTGGGTATTCTCAGTTTCATAAGAATTTTTTTTTTTTTTTAATGTCAGGGTAATAAATGAGGAATATGGTCAACTAAGAGATGTTTTGAGGTATCTATTCCTAGAGAATCTAGAGATGAGAAGGAACCATCTGAGAATGGCAGTGAAAAGGCAGACTTTTGGACGGTTTGATTCTTCTTATTTCATGGTATTCATTTGTTTGGCACTCTGCCCTCAGTGTAATTCCTCTTATGAGTTTTCTGGTTCATTAAATGTTGGTTGTATAGTTAAAAGGATAATGCTTGTCACCTTCCCTTAAGGTTTCCAGTATATTAACACCTTCCCTATCATGTCAGTCAGGATTTAATCAGAAGACAGACAGCGAAGTAATTTTAAAAGGTAAACTTTACATTCAACTTTTCTTCCTTTCTTTTTATTTCCAGGTGAAAAATTCCTTCCTGGAGTTTTTATCACCAATAATACACAGATGGGGAATAACAGGAATATGACTGAATTCATTTTAATAGGTCTTACACAGAACCCAACATTGCAGAAAGTAGTGTTTGTGGTATTTTTGATTTTGTACATGATAACACTCTCAGGCAATCTACTTATTGTTGTTACTATTACCACCAGCCAGGCTCTGAGCTCCCCCATGTACTTCTTCTTGACCCAGCTTTCTTTGATAGACACAATTTATTCTTCTTCTTCAGCTCCTAAACTGATTGCGGACTCCCTGCATGAGAAGAAAATAATTTCCTTTAATGGGTGTATGGCCCAAGTCTATGCAGAACACATCTTTGGTGCTACTGAGATCATCCTGTTGACAGTGATGGCCTATGACCGCTATGTGGCCATCTGTAAACCCTTGCACTACACGTCCATCATGAGCCATAGGCTGTGCATTCTCCTGGTGGGAGTGGCTTGGACTGGAGGCTTTCTCCATGCAACTATTCAGATCCTCTTCACAGTCTGGCTGCCCTTCTGTGGTCCCAATGTCATAGATCACTTCATGTGTGACTTATATCCTTTGTTGAAACTTGTCTGCATGGACACTCATACCCTTGGTCTGTTTGTTGCTGCTAACAGTGGATTCATTTGCTTATTAAACTTCCTCCTCTTGATGGTATCCTATGTGGTCATCCTGCGCTCCCTAAGGACCCATAGTTTGGAGGGGAGGCGCAAAGCTCTCTCTACCTGTATCTCTCACATCACAGTGGTCATCTTATTCTTTGTGCCCTGCATATTTGTGTATCTGCGTCCAGTGACCACTCTACCCATAGATAAAGCTGTGGCTGTCTTTTATACTATGGTGGCCCCTATGTTAAATCCCTTAATTTATACCCTCAGAAATACTGAGGTTAAAACTGCCATGAGGAAGCTATGGAGCAAAAAAGTGACTTCAGATGATTAAACAGAATCACTGAGGATTGTAAGTAGAAGTAATAGAGCCAATGTATTCCAACCCTCTTTATCTGTATATTGAAACATAAACTTTAAGAAGACTTGAATCCAGATAGTCTCTCATCCCAAACTCCATCACCATGCTTTACTGATTCTAGTTCAATAAATATTTATTGATTACCTGGATACTGGAAACATTTATGGAAACTAAAATGTATGAATCTAGAATGTTGGATTGATATTAAAATAGTCTTCTTATGTAACATAATGATGTTGGTTAATGGTGATTATGGGAAAAAATCATTTTTAATGGTATTCATTTTTTTACTCTGCCCTCAATGTAACTTATTTCTTATGAGTTTTCTTATTCATTAAATGTTGATTGTATAGTCAAAAGGATGTTTGCTACTGGCCTATAAGACTTCCATTATATTAAGCACTTTCTACGTCATGTCAGTCACCATTCATTTAAGAGACAGACCATGCAGTAAATTGAAAGGGGAAAATTTACATTCAATTATTAATCGTATCAAATATTGATTATAAATGAGTAAAGAGAACTCTAAAGGATACCTTGAGGCTGAGAGAGAATATCCAAGGAAGGAAAAAAACTTATAATGTGGGCCACCTTCTCAAGGGTGGATTCCCATCTTTTGAAGAAGGTGTGGTTGTAGCCAACTGGATGGTGAGAATTTAATTGAGTTTTTGTGGAAGAGAACTAGTCCACAGTACACAGACAGAGGCAGCAAGAAACTCAGCTGGAACTGGCAAGCCTGGAGCCTCTCACTGGAGTGCTGGTGGGCAGGACTGGTGAACAAAGAACCATGGCTGTCACAGCAACAGAAAATTCCCCCCTGGATTCAGGTTTGTGTTAATGTTGGCAGAAAATACTACATCAGAGAGCAGATAAGACAAGCTGGGAAGCTGATTGGAGAGCTGTGTGATTTGCTGGAATCTACCTGCAGAGATGACACTGAATCTGAGAGGGAAACTGTCTATGGCAGGAGCCATCTAAACGGAATGGGTGTGACCACCCTAGATGTCTACCGCCTTCCCAACATTGCTGGGAGCTCCGTAGGCAGAGCAAGATGAAAACATGTGATTCCTTATTCTATGTATACTACTTCTCATTACACAAGCTTAAGTAGGAACTTCCTTCCTTTGTGGGTGGTAAGTAGCTGTCATCATTTTTTCCCATCCAAGTACTGAGCAGACATGATCCCAAGTAATAATTTTTTTCTTGTAAAGCTTAAAAATAAATTAAAAGTCTAATTTATCAAAAAGATTATTTATGATATATTTTGTGATGATTTAATATAATTTCACTATTAGGTGTATTGGATATCTTATTTATCCTTTCGTTGAAGAGGCATAAACAGAGGATGGTGAATAAGAAGGAGGTAATTTTCTAGAACATAAAATAAATTTTGAAAAGGGAGTTTTTTTTTTTAATCAAATTTCTGTCATTTAAACTTTTCATCCTGATTATTATTTTTTTTCCTGATTCAGTGAGGGTAGCTCTCTTCAGAGTTTGAAGGCTCTAGCCTCCTCCCCTCTACTAAAGAGTTTCATGATGCTTCATGTAGATTAGGGTTTGGTACCAGATTGATGGCAAGAATGGCTAGAGAAGGTGAAGCAATGCAAAAATATGAAAGTAGATAGCAACCAGATAGGAAACCAGATTTGAAAACCAAAAGTAAAGGAAATTCCATCTGGCAGAAAGGCAATGGAAAAGATATCTGACATCAAAATGGCCAAGAAATTTGAGTGGTGGGTGGAACCTGGAGTGATTCCCGAAGGACAAGAGTAGTGAGTCTTTGGATTCCCTCTACAGTTGTGAGGAAATTAATAAAGATACACAGACAGGTTGGACAGAAAGGAAGTTAATGAAGTTGGTGATTAACCTTCATATAGATTGCCCATTGGGCATGCCAGGTAGTCTCTGACATGATCATTAGTTGAATAGCCTTAATAACACACTCTCAAAAAAAGAAGAAGACCCTCAACAAGATTGATTGACACAAAAAGTGGGTTCAAACATAACAATGATTCTGAGGTTTGTGCAGGACCAGACAGTGTTTCATTCTGTTGTATGTAGGCTTATTATGAGTTGGAACTGACTGACGGCACCTAACAACAAATTGACAGTGCCATGATGGAAAGAGCCCTGCTTTTTTTTTTTTTTCCTATTTGACCCTCCGTATCCCTTAACTGTAATGTGCCCAATGTGCAGCTCAAAGATTCTCACTTCCTTCTGGAGGGAGGATGCACAGATACCCAGAGAAGTGAAGTAACTTTGGTGAAATGTGTCCCAACTCTCAATTTCAACCTTTTTTCTATCTCTCATTAATTTCCCTAGGCTCCTATTCTCTTCTTTTTAAAATACGAAGTTTATTCTATATAAACTTTCAAATGTCCAAATCAGATTTATATTCCACAATTTGAACAAAAAGTTAATGGGTTCTCTGGTGTTATTTTTTAAAGTTCCCTTATATACATTCTGGGTAATAAATGACCAATTGGAGGGGGGAAATAAACAAATGCATGGGTCATCCTGGAAACAAGTGGCACAGTGGGGTAGCCTGCTAAGCTCTGGAGCCAAGCCTTAGAAGGCATCATTTGAGAGAGAGGATGCTGGAAAAGTGATAGGGGGAGAGGATCACTGTATGTTCTGGAGAAGGTGTCAGAATAAATGAGGAGAAACAGTTTGAAGGTATTTAGGAAATATCACTTTAAAAATGACATTGAAATCTTTCAACATTATAAAATTTGTAGCAAAATTCATCTTTAGAGTGAGTACTACTGTTTTGTTAGCAAAACATTTTAGCTACCCTTCGATTTCTCTAAAGGCAAGGGCCAGAGTCTCTCTGAGGAAGAGAAGTTGAGACAAAGAAGAGTTAAGCTGTTCTGTATGATAAAGCAAAAAGGTGACTCACAGGGTGGAAAATTTGTAATGATGTGAACTGATTTTTACTTGCTTCCAGGAGCTTGAGACAGGCACTTAATACTCTGGATTGGGGGAAGAGAGGATGAGATGGGCCCCTAGCAGAAGCAAGCCCCAATAGGGGTTGCAAACCTGACACAGAGACTCCTTTCTTTGTGGTGTGACTCATGGATGGGGTAGGGGGCACTGTGTCTGATATTAAATTTTAGGAATTCCTTTTCATTACTGTATTTCCTTCATGTTATCCTCAGGTGATGTAATTCAGCCAAGGGCTGCTATGCTTAAGGGAATGAAGAGAGGGACTGGAGTGGCACAGAGAAGTGGTGGTGAGATGACTAGATTCATATGGTTAGAGAATAGTAACACTGATGATGTTAATGATGATGGCAATTATGGTATTAGTACTAGCAAATACGTATATAGCAATGATCAAGTGCCAGGCACTGGTCTAAGTATTATATACATATTATCTTATTTTATCCTCATAATGGCCTTATGAGATAGGTACTACTTTTAGCTCCATTTCACAGATGAGGAAACCGAGGTACATAGGTAAAAGGTAAGTAGTTTTTTCAAAAGGAGAAACTTGGAGCAGAAATCTGGAGAGGGGTATTTTGTATGGGCATCTAAGATAGAAAGTTGAGCTGTTGACGGTATTTGGAGAGTAACATAAAGTGTGATGCTGGAAGGTTGCAACACTGGGGACCACAGGTCCAGCACTTGTGATGAATTTTGTCCACTTCTCCATATTACCCTACCCTGGCCCTGGACCACACTCAGCTGAGTTGCTGTCCTCTGAGACAGAGACTCATAGGATTATGATATGTAAATCACTGGTCCAGGGTCAACTTCCTCCAGCTTGTGGGGAGGAGAGAGTTGGATCCTTTCAGAGGTGACTCTCAGCTTCAGATACTCAGGGAAGACACTTTCAACTTGTGCCAGTACTAGGGCATGAAAGACAATGGGATTATGGGGATCTCAATCTGGTTGGGTCATATATCTAGTGACTTCAATCAAGAGATCTGACATCAAGGCACGAGAGCTGGGGTCATCTAGGGGACAGAGCTCTTTTCCGCAGTCTCCTCATCATCCTCACTCTAGATGACGAGCAAAGTGGGGAAAAGGACATAGACCAGCTGCAGCTGAGTTAGTTACTATAGTGGTTGCAACATAGGCAGAATCCAAATACTCAATTTGTATTTCAGAAATTTCCAACCATTCAGATTTCCTAGAAAAATTTTCCAAGGAAGAAGATAAAACTGTACATTATTCAAGTCCTTTGAATAGACCGTAAAGTAAGTTTTCCTTCATTGTTGATATCGTGTCCATTAATTTCAAAATTTCTATCAACTTCCTATGCAAAAACACCACAAAATAACTTTGGTTTGACTCTCTGTAATGACTCTCAGTTCATTTTTCTCCCAGCTGAATTTTGATTAATATATCTAAAATTCTATTTTATACTTGATATCAGAGTTCGAACTGAGAAAAATAAGACATGTTGGTTGTAATACTAACCCAACCCTTATAATCGCTATGTTATCATTCTCACCTTATAAATTACCCTTTCAGTGGTTGGAGAAAGATTTTTCCCTGAGACTGTACTGATGAGTATTCCTAGCTTAAAGTGGAGCTCACAAGCCAGCTATATCTTCTGTGCCCCTCTGTGAGACTTTTCTCCCTAATGTTAGTGCCAGTGCCTGTTTTTGGCCAGAGGCATAGGCCATAGAAGATGGTGGTTATATCAGAAAGTACACAGGCTGGATTGGCAAGTGCTCAGGCTCCCAGTAGCACCTCTTCCATGAACCAACAGTGTGACTTTGGACAGCTGCCCCTGGCTCTCAAGTTCACCATCTTTAAAATGAAGGCAACTTGAAAATACAAACTGAAATGTCAGAGTTCTTCAGCAAAACAGGAAAATGGAAATGCAGGGCAGTGAATTGCTTAACATGGTCTTTCTAGACATAGCCCTCCACTTTGTGATGTATTGTAAATCTTACCTCTATGCCTATTTAAGGTGGAATGTATCTTGAGTCCCACCTTGCTGGAGGGTGTGATTCAAGTCAAGCCCTTAGTTTCCTTGAATATATATATGTGTGAATATTCTGGGAAAATTCTCTTTCTTGCTCTGATCCTGCTTTTGCTTCATTTTCATCTCACCCCTGGACTGGAGACAGCAGCCTGTTGTCTGACTCACCATTTTGGGTTTGTCAGCCCCTCCAACCACATGAGTGAGGAGAATCTTCCAGACCTACCCTCAGAATAGGGACTTGCCAACCCCCCAGCCTCCACCACCAAGTGAGTAATTACTTTGGCTGTTTGTGTGTACTATGAAACATCACACCAAAATACGGAACCCTGAGGTGGGAGGGAGAGTACTGAGGGGAGGAGTAGGTGATGTAAGAGATTATGGAATAGTACAGCAGTTTGGAAAAGTTGGATATTTGGGACACCTTTAACCTCTGCCTCATAGGCAGATCCTTGAAATTATTCAAGCAGGATGATACAATGAATTTCCAGCTACCTGTAAAAGTATGACCTCCTTTTGGGTTTTCACCTAGAAGCACTCTGAGAATCTTCAGTTCAGATGAAATTCCGTAATCAGTAGCATTTGTCCAATCTGTGCTTTTCTTCCCTGTGAAAAACAATTAGAAACTCATTTAGAAGTTTAATCACGTGAAACGGTCCAATTTGGGATGATATGCTTGAAGCTGGCTTACATAGCCCTTTAAGAACTCTTCCATGTCTTCTATTCCATGATGTATGGTTGGAAAACAAAACAAAACAAAATCCTGGTGCCTTGTCAGTGTCTTCAGATCCAGTTAATGTAAGTTTTCCATAGTATACTTTTAAAAATTAACTTAAATGCAACTAAAAAACTGCAGAGGAAGTTTTTAATCCAATCAAAATCCAGATAAACATAGGAATTTCTTTCTTTTTTTAATGCATTTTATTGAAATATAATTTATGTACAGTGAAATATACAAAACTAAAGTGGCATGGGTTAATGCATTTTTTTTTTTTTTTTTTTTCCCTTCCCTCCCCTCCCACCCCTGGCAAGTAGCCAACAAAGTTTCCTTCCATATATAAACCTTTCCTTGACTTTTTACAATAATGAACTAATACTATATTTGTCCTTCTGTGGCTGACTTATTTCCCTCAGCAAAATGTCCTCCAAGTTCATCCATGTTATGTGGTGTTTTGCAGACTCTACATTATTCTTTAGTGCTGCATAGCATTCCATTATGTGTATGTACCATAGTTTGGTCATCCACTCCAGTACGTAGGTTGTTTCCATCTTCTTGCTATTGTAAATAGTGCTGTGATGAACATGGGTGTGTATATATCTGTTCCTATCCTGGTTTTCACCTCTCTAGGATATATACCTACTAATGGGATTGCTGGGTCAAATGATATCTCCAATTCCAGCTTTCTAAGGAATCGCCAAAATGCTTTCCACAGTGGTTGTATCACTTCACAGTCCCACCAGCAGTGTATGAGAGTCCCAATCTCTCCACATCCCCACCAGCATTTGTTATTTTCTGTCTCATTGAACCTTTCTATCAGAGCTGGGGTGAGATGGTGTCTCATTGTTGTTTTGATTTGCATCTCTCTGATGGCCAATGATTGTGATCATCTCTTCATGTATTTGCTGGCTGTCTGAATATCCTCCTTGGTGAAGTGTCTATTTATGTCTTCTGCCCATTTTTCAATTGGATTGTTAATTTCAATTGGATTGTCTCCCTCCTTGCTGTTTCCCTTCCTTGTCATAGGCCACTAGTGCAGTCGTCCCTGCAGCCCTTGGTCACCAGGGCTGATATTTAGGTCAATTCTCAGGTCTCAACACCACTTGGAAATATTCAGGCTGTTGGTCCCCTCAGAGTAGCTGACAGTCCACTGCTCTGATGGTCTCTGCATTCACTTTTCATCAGGTTTTTCAACTAGTTGGTGCCTAATCCACTTCTGTATAGTTTCTTTCAAAGCTTAGGACTCCAGGATTATGTTCTGTATCTCTGTCAATTGGTTCCTCTTTGTTGAAGGGGGTCTGTGGAGCTTGTCTGCCTATTCTGCCATCTTACTGGAGGTCTCAGGAATTTCTTTAATATCACTAGAAGAACATAGAGTGGGTGGATGGGAATATTCTTGGGATCCCTAATGACACAACAGTGAAGCAGTCATCTACTAGTGAAAATATCATTAATTTACATAAAATAACTTTCTTTCTCATGTTAAGTTAAATAGGAGACTTCCTTTATGCTAGTTCTTCTTCTTTTTTTTTTTTTTTTACAATTTTTTTTTTTTTTACTTCCACAAAGTTGGACCAAATAGATGAATCAACTTAGCACTTTTATTTTTTGGTATATATATTCATTATTTGACTACATGAGATATCACTCAATATTGATAACATTTTGTCCAACATCTTGTGTTTTGAATGAGTGTGAGTATTCAGGCACCTTTTTGTAAGAATTTATACCTATATCAGTACCTGCTTACACTTAAATCCTTGGCTCCGTAAGCCATACGAAGAATTTGTTGCCCATGTTGTGGATGATAGTGATAATCAGAGATGTCATTTACCGAAAGTTTATTACATGCCTGGCTCTGTTCAAACATTTGACATGTATTGTTTCATTTACTCCTTTCTGGGACCTGAGGGGGACCAGCTGCCATTGAGTCAATTCCAACTCACGGAGACGCTGTGTGTGCCAGAGTAGAACTGTGATCCACAAGGATTTCAGTGGCTGAGATTTTGGAAATAGGTCATCAGGCCTTCCTTCCAAGGCACCTCTGGGTGCACTCTGTCAGTTAGCAGCTGAGCTCTTAAGTGTTTGCACCACCCAGAGGCTCCCGAGGGTATAGCACTACTCCTATCTTTATTTTATAGATGAGGAAATAGAGGCCTTGAGAGGTTGTCATTAACATGACCAATCAATGTCTGAGGAAATATTCAAACCCAGGAGTGAATAAGTGACAATGTAGTGTAATGATGGAGCTCACAGAATTTAGAGTCAGACTGCCTGTGTTCAATCCTCACATCTTCCACTTATTAGTTGGGTATATCGCCTCGGACACCCAAGGAGGGGTTGCTGTGAGTTGGATCTGACTCCACGGCAGTGTGGTTTTTTTTTTTTTTTTTTATACTTCCATAAGTTATTAAATGCATGTCTTGTTTTCCTCTTCTGCAAAATAAAGATAAAAACAATAATACACCTCATGAGGACGATGTGAGGACTAAATAACGTCATCTATGTAAAGCAGTTAGGGCAGAGCTTGGCAGACTAAGTGCTACATAGGAGATAACTTTTATTACTGCAGTCTGTGCTCTTGGGCAAAGTATTATACTCTGAAAAGGTCTCCATCAGCCTTGTCACATGCAGAAGCTCCATCTGTCATCTCGAAAACAGAGAGGAAAAGAAGGAAAAGGAAACAGCTTCCCAATCAGCCTAGGGGTCTTCTCTCCAGTATTTCTTACATCTGTGTGCCCCTTCCGTCTCCTGACATTTAATAGTTGTCCTTTAATTCTTATCTCACTGACCATCATTATCTTCAGCAAGTTGGAAGAATTAGCTACTTTGGAGGGTGTAGGTTTCTAGAGAGGATAGTGGTGGCTTCAGTGGTAGAATGCTTGCCTTCCACGCAGGAAACCCTGGTTTGATTCCTGGCCAATTACCACAATCTCTCTGTCAGGGGAGGCTTGGGTTCTGCTATGATGTTGAACAGTTTCAGCAGATCTGCCAGACTCACACAGACTTGGAAGAAAGGCTGGTGATCTACTTCCAGAACTCCACTAATGAAAATCCTGCAGATCACTGTTGTCTGATTCACAGCCTTTCATGGAGATGGCACAGGAACTGACAGTGTTTTTGTCTATTGTACATGGGTCACCATGAGTTGGAGGCCTTGACTGCAGCTAACAACAGCAAGTGTTTCTATAAAAAGAGGTGGTTTAGGTGGTTTTTAATCCAACCAAAATCCAGATAAGCACAGGCATTTCTTTAACATCACTGGGACAATATATGGTGGATGGGTAGGAATATTCTTGGGAGCCCTAGTGGCACAATGGTGGAACACTCATCTGCTAACTGAAAGGCCAAAAGTTTGAATCCATCAGCTACTCTTCAGGAGAAAGATGTGCCAGTATGCTTCCATAAAGATTTACAGCCTTGGAAAACCTATGGGCCAGTTGTACTCTGTCTATTGGGTCACTGTAAGTTAGAATTGACTCCATAGCAATGGGTTTCTTTTTACTTTCTTTCTTTTTTTTTTTTTTTTTGGCTAGGAATAGTGTAGTGCCTAAGGCACTTAACTGCTGACCAGAAGGCTGGCTGGTCAAACCCACCAACCACTCTTGGAAGAAAGGTGGGCAATCTACTTCTGTAGTGATACTGCCTCGGGAACCCAAGGAGGGGTCACTATGAGTCAGGGCTGACTCGATGGCATATAACAACAACAACAACAGGAATATTAGGGCAGATAAAATTACAATTTATAGCTGGTTAAGACAAGGGCTCTGCTCTCCCTGCCTCCATAGCTCTCCTTACATAGAGAGTAGATAGATAATGATTTAATCTTTCACTGGTGTTCATCAACCTTTTTTTACATTGAATTCTCTCCATAGACTGCAGAGGGACTAGCAGCCTTTAGTTAAATGTATTCAGGGATTGCAAAACACCTAAGTGTATGAAATTAAAAACTAGGAGACAAAGTCATTTAAGCTGGTTTCTTAGAAACAGTGCTGCCAGAACATGGACACTGAGTGCAAATAAATGAAGGAGAGAAATGAAATTGGATAAGTATCCAGTCAGTTAATCCCACTCCTGTTTCAGTTTGTTTTTGATTAATTTTTGTTACCATCAGATGCATAGACAGAAAGTATCGCCAACATTACTGCAAAGTCCAAGAAAAAAGCTTTAATCCAAATAGGATGCACTATACATGCAGAGTTCCCAGAAATTCATGATTTTCTGAAGTGCCATCATCTCTTCATTGGCCATGCTGAAAATGTTGAAATGTACTCCACTTTTGATGAAAAAATCAGTGTCTGCTCAATGTTCATTCTCAGTGTAATGGAGGAAATTCAGATTTAAATAATTAAATTGCTATTTTCATTTAGTAAGTTAGATATTTACTAATCAGTAGTGCTAAAGTTAAAAGACATATACTCACGTTATGTGATTAGCAAAATAAATTGGCATAAGAATTTTGTGACAGATGGGATTAAGACAAAGAAGATCTAGAAAAGGAAGTGAGTATGGCTAAAGAGAACCCTGCAATACTTCACCACCCTGTCCCTGGAGCTAGTTCTGTTACAATTATGTTTCTTTCTTGGATTTATGGGTTCAATTGTGTCAGTATTCTCAGTGTCCTTGGGATCCATGGAAAAACCACACAATATCACAGAATTTATCATGCTTGGAGTCAGAGAATCCAGAGGTAAAGAGTTCTCTTTATGGTCTTTTGATCATCTATGTGGTATCGATTGCAGTGGCATACTTATTACTGTCACCATCACCTCCAGTCTCACCCTGGCCTTCCCCATGCATTTTTTACCTGGCCAATATTTCCTTTATTGACATTCACTATTCTTCCTCCATGACATCTAAACTCATTACTGACTTCTTCTATAAGGGAAGGATCATCTCATGAAGACTGTATGACTCAGCTCATCGGAACTCATGTTTTGGGAGGAGTTGAGATCATCTTGCTCATGGTCATGGCCTATGATCACTATGTGGATATCTGCAAGCCCCTGCACTACTCAACCATGACCCTGCTTGTGGGGGTGGCCTGGCTGAGGGGGTTTCTGCATTCATTTTTGTAACTTCTCCTTATTCTTCCAGTGCCATTTTGTGGGCTTCATGTGATCAGTCACGTTGTCTGTGACTTGTACCTCTTGCAGCAACGTATCTGCACCAACACATATGTCATCAGCCTGCTAGTGGTCACCTAACAGCGATGTGATCTGTCTGCTGACCTTCTTGCTGGCTGTCCCTGAGGTTCCACGGTGCAGAAGGGAGATGTACAGCTCTTTCCACCTGTGGCACCCACTTCACTGTTGTTGCTTGTTCTTTATGCCCTGTATATTTACTTACGTGTTCACATCCTTTACTTTATTTGTAGACAAGAACATGGCAATATTTTATGGTATTCTGACACCCATGTTGAATCCACTCATTTATACCCTGAGAAATGAAGAGGTAAAAATGCTATGGGTAAGTTGTTCATACAGTAAGAAATTGAAGGTGGATAATGAGTGGTAAAGCAGGAAATAAAAATGACTTTAATTCTCTAAATGGGACAAACTAAACCAAACCAGACCAAACTCACTACTGTAGAGTTGGATCAGACTCATAGCAAACCCTCCTTGGGTTTCCACTACAGAAATAGACTTCCCACTTCCTTTCGAGGAGTGGCTGGTGGGTTTGAACCATCAGCCTTCTGGTTAGCAGTCAAGTGCCTTAGGCACTACACTACCAGAGCTCTTCCTGGAACAAACTAAGACTTGTGTTTTATTACCATATGTCATCTCCTTCCATCTTATCCATTCTTTCATCTCTATAGACTTTTATGGTCCACAGTCTTTTTACACAAATTGCAGAAGATGATTATCAAAAGAGCCTATGGAATAGACATGGTATAAATGATTATTATTCCTCTTTTATAAATATAAATTATTATAATATAAATTACCATCCCTCTTTTATAAATGAGGAAACTGAGTCTCCTGATGTGGTAAATTGATTAATAAAAGTTATTTAGATTTGAAGTGCCTAAACCAAAAGTTAAAGTCAGTTATTTTTGATCCCCTTTCCAATTGTTTAAATAACAATCAGTGTAGATGCCATTTGTGTCTGTGTGATAATTAACTGAGTTGTAGAAATGTAAGACAAAGCACAACTTGAAGTAAATAACTTCACTGTTATCCGTATATTACACCCAGGCCTGCCTTCCATTCCCTGTCATCACCCTTTGTAGAATTACCCTCAGTGGTGCAGTCAATGTGCTGGACAGCTAACTGAGAGTTGGGATGGAGTCTACCATTGGAACTTCAGAAGAAAGGCCTAGCAATCTAGTTCTGAAGAACTAGTAATTGAATCAATGAAACTAGTCATTGAACTAGCACAATTCCAGTCACATAAGATTTTCTTGAGTCAGAATCAACTCTATGGCAATTGGTTTACTTTGGTTCTATAGCGCTTTACTATGGCAGAGATTAAGATCTCTGGTTCTGGCTCTGGCTCAACTTGAATTTAAATCGTATTTCCTATACTTACCAGTGACTTAGAATAAATTACAAAATATTTATAAACCTTGATACTTGTTTTTAAATAAGGATAATGATAATACATATCTCAAAGTAATGTGGGAGATAATCTTTGTAATGTTCTTAGTGCAGTTTCTGCTGTGTGAGAGTTTAAAATGTGAGGTACTTGATGTGTGTAAATAGAGCAGCCTGAAATCAGAGCCTTAACTCCATCTTAAAAGTCTTGATGAGTCTAGAATCCATGTTGAATTTTAAAGTTGCTTTTTCTAAGAGAAGTTTCATCCTGTGTGTTGATCTAAGGAAACATGCTTTCTCTGCAGTTGGGCAAATAAAAGACAGAAAAGCCTGTTCCCATGGGGTCTTTTCCTTAATTGCCAAACTGATACAGGACATGATAGCCTGTCTGAAGGCTCTTGACACACAGCATTATCGATAAATCTTTTTTACAATGGAACCCCAGAAAAAGACATACTTGAGAAATGTTTAATAAAATGTTTAATAACAGGTTCACAGAAAGATATGTCCTGTCACAGTCCTGTGACCATCCTGTAATTCAGTGAAAAACGTGTATGCTTGCAATTATGTACCCCTAACCAATCATGTAACACATATACATTATCTATCAGTTCCTGCTAAGTCCCATTCCCATATAGCTCATCTTCAGCTCTGGTAGTGTAGTGCCTAAGGCACTTGACTGCTTACCAGAAGGCTGGCAGTTCATACCCACCAGCCACTCCTTGGAAGGAAGATGGGGCAATCTACTTCCATAGTGATACTGCCTCGAAAACCGAAGCAGGGGTCACTATGAGCTGGTTCTGACTCAATGGCATATAACAACAACAATAACAACATCTTCAGTTTCCTGTATTTCTTTTCAGCCAATCATAATTTTGTAGTTTTAATTGCTGCTTCAACTGTATAGAAGTGCTTGCTTCTTTATTGCTTGGTACGGTGGCCATCTGTGAATATTGGTGCTTTACTGGTATGGATTGTCTCTGGATTTTCAGTACATCTTTTTGATTTTACTTTTACAGAATGTGTATTTTCACTCTAGGACATGTCTGTAGTTTAGATGGCAGGCTAGGAAGGTGTCTCATCATTGACTGCATTGGACCTGGCATTTATTAATACCATGCCAAAAGCCCTTTGGGCTCCAGTTGTTCCCTGGCTCTCAGAGGTGGTCTGAGGTGACTGCTCTTGACTTTTGACTCTTTATACTATTGCATTTGACTTTTTTTTCTTCTAGATTTATTATAAATTATATTTCCTTTTTCTTTCATTGTTTCAATATATATGTTGAACATTACAGCAAAGCTGAGTTAGGCTTGACTGTACTGAAATCTGGTGGCCAATAATTGTCAATGCATTTGAACTTTTCACTCTTTTACCAGTACATGTGATAAATAAGGAAACAAACAGGTTGTTGTACATTGGAAGATACATGTTGTTGCTTAGTAAGATGAAGAATGCCATGTTTAAAGACTAGATTGGACCTCCCTCCAGTTCTTCAGTGGCTTACATATATATATATAAGCTTTGTGGCTCTATCTATATTTAGAAAGTGAACATTGGCATGTGATTACCAAGGATATTTCAGAAGATCAATGGCTATGTTGGAGCAGTTTTGAACTAGGTGGGTAAACTCTTCTGCACATGAAATTAGAAGCTAAGGGCTCTCATGAAAAGCAAGCTAATAGGAGGAATTTTATAATGAGTATTTTGAAGCTTTCAAAAGAATCAAGAAAGTAAACAAGCCTCCCTACAGGATACTATATCAAAGAAAGCTAAGAAGATCATGGAATTGCAATACCAAGCTCCATAAATGTATCGACAGTCTACTCTATGACTGCTGACTTACCCACTATATATATCTACATCTATCTGTCTGTCTATCTATCTATCTATCTATCTATATTTGCTGTGGTCACTTTGCTTTCCCTGCTCCCTCTCCTCCATCAACATCTCTGGCTACCACTTCTCTCTACCTCCCACCGCCCCCCCTTTTTAAAGCCATCTTATTCTCCTCAAAAAACTTTGCACAAGCTCTCCAGTTACCCTACTGATTCTGAAAACCAAGAAAAACCTTTATCAGAGATGTCTTTATCAGAGATTGCCTGGGGTAGCCAACAGAATGGAGACAATGGCAGTTTGTCTTTTGTCCCGTAGTCTCACACTAAACTATATATTACTTCTAAAGAATTTTCAAATCTGCAGAAGGATCCTTATAAGCTTGCTAAAGAATTCCAGATCCTTACGAATTCATAGCAGCTTGGATTACCTGATTGGTATCATTTGGTTCATGTAATAGTGAGTCAAGAGGATGCCCAAATATGACTAGAGAATGCCAAATGGAAGAATGACCAAGCTAGTCTTGCTATAGATCCCAGTAAGACTCCTGAATAATTCTTAATAATTCTTATGGCTCAAA
>NW_006922444.1:596578-626121 GCF_000298275.1 Orycteropus afer afer
CAGTAGCCCCCTCCCTGAAGTTTCTTCAGTGCAACGAACAGAATTGATTGTGTTTACAAGGGCTTGCAAACTGGCGTCTGAATGCTCAGTAAATATTATAGTTATTCAGGATATGTTTTTGGAGTTATTTATTATTTTTATGGTGTTATGGAAGCATAACACATTGTCTGCAACACATTAAAAATGGCCCTTTCGTGGTAGACCTCCTAGAAATATATTTCCTTCCCTTTGAAAATGCCCTGATAAAAATACAAACTCATCAACCCAAAGGTGCCTCTTAAACTGAGGAAAGTAAAGGAAATAATTTGGCTGACTCAGTGGCAAATAAGACTACCTCTCAACTCTCAAGTGCTTACCACCTTTTTTTTTTTTTTAACCAAAGTTCATCTGGATGAAAGGGAGGGAAGTAACAAACCTCCTACACATGATAATATGTTTGATGGGATAGACTTTCAGGCAATCCTCAAATTTTTATACTTCCATCAAAATTTCATCCCCAAACCTGAAATTCAAGTCTGAATTGAGTTAAAAGTGAGACACAGAAATTAATTTATTGTTTGGACCATAGGGGAAGATAGTATTTTCATGGTTATCATATGCTTTTGTTGCTAATAATGTTCATCAGAATATGCACTTAAATTTGGAAGACTTAATCACCCATATGAAAAAATACTGGGGGGGCACATCTACTAAGGCATCCCACTGTGCCATAGGCTCCTAGCTCCTGTATTTATCTTCCTTGCCTCCATTAATTGTGATGACATCGAACACAGAGAGAGAAGGCCTAGTCACTAGTTGTGAAATTCGATATTTTAACCATAGAAGTTACTATGGAACTAAAAATTTGATTGAGGGGTGAAGAAAAGATGGTAGCTTTTGACATAATTTAGTAGCTCATCAAATTCATCACCCTAAAGAACAAAGGACCTGGAGGCAGAAAAGTTGCCAAAAAATAAGAAAGAATGATGGGTGAGAAGGACCCAATGGAAAACCTGTTATATTAAAATCTTTGCAAGTGTTTCTTGCTCAAACTTTGTACTCCTTAGATCATCTGTGGATATATTTGTAGACATTTTTAGAATGCAGCCAACTATGTAGTTAAATTCTATTCAGTCTTTTCCCAATATAACCCAGGTCATCCTTGTCAAACTTCACCTGAGAGATTTCCTTTGCCCAACAAACCTATGATCAAATGGCAGATGGATTGTGTAGCTTCTTCCCTCCAACAGTTGTAAGTATGTCTTAGTAATGATCTGTAGATTTTCTCACTTGGTGAAAGCCTTTCTTAACCATAGGGCCACCACCACTCTTGTGGGAAATAAACTTTTGGAAAATACTGTCCTTCACAGGGAGCTCCAAAAATGCTTTGTAGTAACAGAGGCACCCAATTAATGGATCAAGTCATAAAGAAAGTGTGTAAGGTCTTTCCTATTTTTCAGAGACTCCATTGTCCTTATCACTCATGTATTATGGCCTCATGGAAGGGACCAATGAGATATTACAAATTCAGTTAACCAAACTTTCTGCCTTTTTACACTTAATTTGGACCCAATACGTCTTCTTATATTGTTGAATTTAAGATCCACTACTTTTAGATCACACATATTAACACCTTATGAAATTATCACTGAAAAAGTCTTAGTCTTCCCTTATGGGTTGTTGTAGTAGACTCTACTTTAATATACTTTCTAAAAATACTGTTAAGCTTTGATCCATTTTCAAAAATTCATGATTCTTTAGTCAAGAAGGTCTTTGACAAAAGCAAACCTGTTGAGGCTCAGCCTCACAAGTACAAGCAAGAGACTACAAGTGCTGGAAGAGACAGCAACTAAAAGACTTCTGAACCTCAGTGGAAAGGGCCTTATTTATTTCTTTTAACTAATCTCTGTGCCACTAAATTACCAGGAGTTAAGACTTGGATTCACCTCTCCCAATTAAAGAAGACTGTAGTAACTCCTGAGTGGACTGTCCAGACCACTGACTGGCTTAAACTTCAGTTTCCTAGCCTAACAGTCAGAAACGAACAGCTGTGTAAGAGGTAAATCTTGCTGCAAGATCACAGTACAAGATAATATGGGTAGAGACAAAATTCTTGGACTTTGTATACTGCTTTTCATTATATTTTCTATCTTATTCTTATTGCATGACCTTAAAATTTATAGACTTATAACTGTTCTTTGGCAGAAAAAAGTATGATTTATTGTTTTATGTTTAACATTAATTACTTTAAAAATTGCTTTACTTTGCCAATTGGGCCCTATTGAGTGATAAAGTCTTCTGTGTTATCCAGAAGTTTTACTATATCTGGTTCCTTTTTTTTTTTTAGACATTGCTATCATCTTTCTAGGAGCTCTGGTGGAGTAATGCCTAAGGCCATAAAACTGGTGATTCAAACCCACCAGCCACTTCTCTGAAGGAAGACTGGGCAATCTACTTCTGTAAAGATACTGCCTCAGAAACCCAAGGAAGGGTCCTGATGAATTGAGATTGACTCAATGGCAGTGAGTTCTCAACCATCTTTCTATTTGAAAACTGAAAAGCTAGCCACTGTAATCATCTCTTGTATGCAAACCACAGGAATTAATTTTGTTGTAGCTATAAGTTAGGCAAACTACTTCTGGAGTGATATTGCCTCGGAAACCCAAGGAAAGGTCGTTATGAGTCAGATCAGACTCAACGGCAGTGAATTTATAAGTTATATGCTCATTGCCATAATTTATATTTGGGGCTATTTTTCTTCATTATGAAGTACTTCTTACATCTACTCTTGTTTCTATTCATAGCTCCATTTAAAGAGTAGCATGGGAATGCTTTTTATTAAATTAGTCCTATCAGTGACTACTGCTGCCAACTCAACTGAATGCTGTATTTCTCAACCAACACCACAAATAGTTCATGAAAATTCTGCTCCACTAATTATAGCCTAGTTCCTGTAGCCTAGCTCCTGTAGCCATTGTCAATCCTCTGCCCCCTTGAAATGGGCTGAATACATCAGGTTGTGGTACCAACTTGGAACATTCCCTCTGTCTCAAGTATACTGCCTTAACCTGACCTTTACTATTGAACTGTGGTTAACTTGCTGTGTATCACCCATTGTGAATTTTATTCTCTTTACAACATTTTCTCACTTTAGATGCCTGAGTGAAGATAGCTTTTTAGTTGAATATTCTACATTCCCCAGAAATTTTGGACACTTGTCAATGAACCCCATGAGTAGTTACTCTCCCATTTGTACCAAACTAAGAAGTCTGACAGGATTTGGATAAATGTTTATTTGTAACACTTCTCATACTGAAGAATGACCCATCAGAGCTGATAACTCTCCCCCTTTCCCAAATAGCCCTGGAAATAACATGAGTTGCACTTATGTTATGGACCTTATGGGTATGTATTTTTATATGTAGGTTACCATCCCTTAAGGTGGGCTCTACACTGTGTAGACAGCTGGAGAATGATTGATAAATGTACATTAGGACATTTAGGACTTCCTAAACATTCACTGTTATGATGAAAGTCTTGTACTGGGCTATCCCTTCTCATTCTTCAGAGGACCAGAATAGGACATAATTAGTAAATATGCTTTTGGAATTAGATCCAGAATCCACACTCATGGAAGGAGCAGTAAAGAAATCAAATATCCTATTGCACTGGGCTAATCTGCTGCAAAAGACCTCTTTAAAGTGTTAAGGAGCAAAGATATCATTTTGAAGACTAAGGTGCACCTGACCCAAGCCATGATATTTTCAATTACCTCATATGCATGTTCAAACCCACCAGCCACTCCTTGGAAGGAAGATGGGGCAATCTACTTCTGTAGTGATACTGCCTCGGAAACCCAAGGAGGGGTCGCTATGAGTTGGGTCTGACTCGATGGCACATAACAACAACAGCAAGAACAACAACATATGCATGTGAAAGCTGGAAGATGACTAAGGAAGACCAAAGAAGAGTCGATGCCTTTGAATTGTGGTGTTGGCGAAGAATATTCCCCTAAGCATCTTTTTAAAGGCATTGTTTGAGATCTGACCTGACTCAAAGCCCCGAGATCATGGAAAATGCCAGTATCATGTGAGATTGTTGAATGCCTGGGTCAGAAATCTACTCCTGAAAACACTGTTCTGAGCTTTCTGCAGAAATCACAACCTCTAAATAGAGGTATGTCTTTTGGTCTCTGGCAGGGGGCTATCCCTTCTCATTCTTCAGAGGACCAGAAAAGGACAGTATCCATCATTAGGAACTCTGCTTTTGAAATTAGTTCTGCTCAAAGCATCTCATAGTTCTTCTCTCCAGTGCCTTCATTTGTAACTGCAGAGACGGTTAAGGTCATTTTTATCCCAGAATAATGAGTTAGTGATGGCCCCACTTTTCATTTCCCAGAGTCTCAGTCATTGGTTTTTAGGAGTCTTTGCTGAGATAATTGCTGTTATTGTTGTCTAGTTGGCTGTGACTCATGGTGATCCCATGGTCAACAGAACAGAACAGAGCACCGCCTAGGTCTGCATTATCTTCATAATCATTGCTGTGCTAAATTCCACTGTTGTGGCCGCTGTGTGTTTTTAGAGCCTTCCAACCTTGAGGGCTCATCTTCCAGCATTATGTCCAATGATATTCTGTTGTGATTCAGAAGCTATTCATTAGCTAATTTTTGGAAATAGATCACCAGACTTTTCTTCCTAGTTTGTCTTAGTCTAGAAGCTTTTCTGAAACCTGTCCATCATGGTATTTGAAATACTGGTGGTACGGCTTCTAGCATCCCAAGCCACCATAAAACATAAAGCTGACAAGAGAGGTGGTGGCTGAGGTAATAATCAACATTGATGTTGTCCCTACTTGCAAATGGACATTTATGACATATTTTGAGTGAAGTGAGACTGGGAAAGACATTGTTCCTGCCATAGTTGTGGTTAACAGGGACTGTCATAGTGCTTTTGGGAACAATTGTTAGAAATGGACAGAGGAATTCCACATGGCTTTGGGGTATCACTGATGGCTGCACATTCTGAGCAATTTCCACTATTTTTACTTTGAGTCACGTTTCCAAGTTAAATCATAAATTTCTCGCATTTACAGAACTGCTGTTTTTTAGGTGCCCTTGAGTTGGCTCTGACTCACAGTGACCTAATGTACAGCAGAACGAAACACTGTCTGGTCCTGGGCAATCTTCATAATCCCTGCAATACTTGAGCCTAACGTTGCAGTCACTGTGTCAATCCATCTTGTTGAGAGTCTTCCCCTTTTTGCTGACCCTCCATTTTACCAAGCATGATATCTTTCTGCAGGGATTGGTCTCTTCTGACAACATGACTACAGGAGGTGAGATGAAGTCTGTTCATTCCTGCTTTTAAGGAGCATTCTGGCTGCACATCTTCCAAGACCAATTTGTTCATTTTTCTGGCAGTCTGTGGTATTTTCAGTATTTGTTGCCAACATCTCTTAAGGAAGTATGTAATATTATTTCCCTTTTGCAGGTGAGAAAACAGGCAGAGAGGGAGGAAGTAACTTACATTTCTAAGGCTAATTATTGCCAGAGACAAGATGAGAAATCAGATCTTCTTCATCTTTGACTTCAAAGCATCTGACTTTTTCCCAATCTCTCAGTAACCCATTACATTTGTGGTATGGGTTCTTTCTATAATCCAGATTTGGGATTATTATTGCCCAGTTACTTGACAAAAATTTGTTATTACATCACTGGTATTCTCCTATAACAGTTGTGTTGTTTTTAAGGCCTTCTTTTCCTCTGTGTCTAAACCAGATTTTATTGTACAGATATTACATCTGCCTTAACTCTATAGATTTTATAGATTATATTTATTTTGCTCTAGCCAATTCTGCTTCTTATAATTTATCTAGACAATTGTAGACTACAGGCAAGGGTGGGGACTTAACTAAAAAAAATGTACCTTCGCATGCAAAACCTCTCTTCTTGGGACTGTGATATCTAAAATGTTTTCTACTTCTGTGCTTGGAGAACATTTATACCTCTTAAACTTGGGTAGGTAAAATCAAGAAAACAAAAAACAAAACCAAACCTACATTTTGATGAAGTGCTTCTGGGAGACTCTCCCTTATATTTTAAACCTCTTTCATGTAAATAGTTTTTCTAGTTTTAAAATAAAATTCCACTCTAGCTATAGTAGCAGGTATAAAAAAATCAAGAAAATTGCTTTTGATGTGTTTCATACCCATATTCAGGAATGCATTGTGAGTTTTTTTTCCCATAGGCCTCTTACTCCATAAAAAGTATGAAAACCGCAGATGTATTTTACTGCATACTATAAAGATAAATATAATCCAAGTTAGATTACATTGTTCTTTTTATCCTTTGTTTTAGAAAAAATTAAAACATTTCTTGGGCCCTTAAAAGTATGATGGGCCCTAGACACAGTGCCTACTGTGTCCTTGTCCACAATATGTGGACTCCTAAAGCAAATTAATCCAGATGGGATGAGTGACTCTCTCAAGTTCAGCCAAGGATCATTTTTCTAAGTATTTCAATCTCAAGATCTATTTATCTTTGGTTTTCATTATTTGATCCCAGAGCTTCTTCATAACATTTTTCACTTCTGCATTTCTCAGAGTGTAGATTAAAGGGTTCAACATAGGAGTTATGAGGGTGCAAAATACAGTCACTGCTTTGTCAGCAGGGAAGGAGGTCATGGGTCTTAGGTACAGGAAGGAACAAGGTACAAAGAATAAGATCACAACAGTGACATGAGAAGCACATGTAGATAGGGCTTTGCGGCGCCCTTCAGAGCTGTACGTTCTCAGGGAGTGCAGGATGATGATATAGGAAGCCACCAGCATAGAGAAAGTGAGCAAACATAGTGACCCACTATTGGCAGCGATCAAGGGTCCCAAAGTGTGAGTGTCTGTGCAGGCCAGCTCCAGGAGAGGTATTAAATCACACATAAAATGGTCAATGACATTGGGGCCACAAAATGGTAACTGAACCATGAATAAAAGCTGGATCCCTCCATGAACAAACCCCAGAATCCCAGCCATCCCCATCAGGAAACTACATAGAGGCCTGTTCATGATGGTTGTGTAGTGTAAAGGTTTACAGATAGCCACATACCGATCAAAGGCCATTGCAATTAACAAGATAATCTCAACTGCTCCAAAAAAATGTTCAGCAAAGACCTGAGTCATGCAGCCATTGAAGGATATGGTGTTCTTCTCAGAGAGCAAGTCAAAGATCATTTTGGGAGCTATGGAGGAAGAGTAGAAACCATCCATAATGGACAAACAGGAGAGAAAAAAGTACATGGGAGAGCCCAGGGCTGGGCTGATGAAGATGGTGACTGAGATGAGCAGGTTGCCTGCCAGCGTGATCAAGTAGGTGATTAAAAACACAGGAAATAAGAGTTTCTGCAGTTCTGGATTCTGAGTCAGGCCCAGCAGGATGAATTCTGTTATGTTTCTCATCTTTTCTACCAGTGCAGCTTGGGTTGAGGACATGTAGCTGATCTGAAAAAAAAACATAGTATTTCTGAGTGATCATATTTTTAATTCAAAAAAATATTCCATCATTTTTTTAGTCCTTGTGTCTGAGAAGTACAATGCTGGTGTTGATGGAGGTACAATCCCTTTACTTGTGCCATTTTGCTGAACACCATAAAGAAGAACAGTTGGAGGTTAACTTTCTCCTAATTTGTATTAATAAAATAGTAATAATACCTTAAAAACATCTCAGTAAAAGCCAAGTGTTATTATGAATGATGACTTATGGTCAGCTTTCAAACTTCTTTTCTGTTTTTAAAAGTCCCAGATTGTAAAGCACCCACCCCCCACCACTTTAGGTGAAAAATTTCATCAATAACAATTATTTTTGAAGTTATACTTGTCTAGTGGTATAAATATTTATAGGTCTATGAACACAGAATTATTTTAAAAAGCTGTGTATCAATATGAACTTGCCCAAACAGTGCTATATCTACATCAGCTGTAGTCTGTTATTCCTTTCCATCAAATGAATGCACACGCACATACAGACAGAGACAGAGCTCCAGATGGAGACTTCTTTTTCAAACTACCCAAGAATGATCTTTACAACAGCCTATCAAGCAGCACCCATTCCATAGACCTGCATGTTCTACCTGGCTCACCATGACCTTTTATTTCACTCTGTGTTTCCAGCAATTCATCTTTGGATATAGATATATAAGTGATGTGAAGGTCTCTGAAAAGTTGACAATATTTCTTAATTGAATTTTGTATGCAATAAGTGTTTACCACCCATAGAATCATCCTCTGGATTAGATATGTTTCCCTGCTTGCAATTAAAGATGGAATTAAATGAATCATCACATTGTTCTGATTTCCTGCTGACAACATAGGAACACTAGGGCCATCTAAGATAATACTATTTTTCCTTCAAGAACAAATGCAATCAACTAAGATGAACTTGCAAATTTTGTTGCTAACTTGCAGAAATATTGAAAATATGCAAGAATATATTCTGTTTTTTGGGAATTATTTGTAGATGTATTTTCAAGAGTGAATTAATGTTCTTGTTACAAAGAATCATAAGATATTTTATTATTTTTTCGTTCCTTCCCAGTCCTTGCAAAAATACAATAATTTATTTTCCCTCAAAAATTTAGAGACATAATTCAGTGTTTCAGGTCTCTCAGCTTCAACAGAGTTGAGGGAAAAACATTAGTTTTCAGGCAACTCAGTCACTGAGTTATTTTCCTCTGTCCATGGCTCTTGTGACAGTATGGTTAATCATTCTCAATAGATTAGATTAAAAAATTCTAGTTTTAATTTTGCAATGTGGCAGTTAGTAAAGGGAGAAGAAAGCACCATGTATTACAGAGAGAAATCTACAGATTCAGTCTACTTGGCAAGACATGAATGTTGACTAGAATGTTGTAATATATCTTCAATAATTCTTAACAGTGTTTGGACTGCTAACATCACAGATAGGGATTCTATTGATATTTGGGGTGCAGCTTTTCTGTGGAGACCAATTATGTGTTCATTTCTGTAACACATCTATTTTTTAGAGCTTAGTATGGACCAGCCATCTACTAAAGGCAGGGTATAGAGTGATGACTATGAATGGTGTTATTATTCATGAAAATCTCTAATTAGATATAAAATGTCATTAGAAAATAATTTTATGCCACTGTATCCAAATTCATTTTCAGAGAAAAATACTAACCTACAAGTCACAAAATCTAACTATAAAAACTATTTCAATGGACATATCTTGGTTAAATTAGGATAATCTACTAGAAATGTTGGGAAAAACAGATTTGATTATCACTGACCTGGGTCTGGTTAATTGTGGTTCCTCAGTTTTCGGATTGAGCCCATTCACTGATATCTTTCCCTCTGGGCATTGTGACATTGCCAAAAACAGAATCCTTAAATGTGAAATGAAAGAATTGCTGGGAAAAAGTCCAAATTAAAATCTAACAAGTGAGACATTGAAATGCTTATCTCTTTGGATAGCTCTCCAAATCTTGGACATTTTAAGTTATTTTTGATTTCTATTACCAGTCTGGATTTACTGAGAAAATGAGCTATTTCAGTTAAGACATTCTGTAGCTTCAAGATTTAATTTCTACTCAGTGTCTTGGTTTCTTCTGAAAGTGTAAGTGAATTTTCAAAATATATATTTTTCCCAGATCTCTCAGAATTATATTATATACAAATTAAGAGCCTTGAGAATAATGCACATGTGTTCAAATCAGGAAAAGCTAGTAGATAGACCTATAAAATAAATGAATAAAATCTACTTGTTCCCAAAATGTCCATTAGTAATGTGGAGATAATTCCTTTTATTCCTGTTTCAAACCTTCTTCTCACTCTGTTTCCTTGCCCACTAAGCTTGGGAGCTGTATCTCCCCCCAAAATCTTAGGCTTGTTCATAATTTGCTCTGTTGTTATCATTTTCTCCCAGACTCTCCATTGTAATTCTTTCTTCATTGACTCTAGAAATAAGTTTAAATAGACCATCACACAGGGCAGGATTTGGTAATGCAATGACCTCTTAATTCATCAGAGGATTAATAATTGGTCCTGTTTGAACTTTTGCCAAAGTATCAGCCAAAGTCTTTCACTTACTCTCAGTTGACACCCACAAACATCATTAGAGGTCAGTTTTTGAAACTCACGTGAGTTTGGATTAAAGGTATGTCTCTGAGTGCTGTTTGGGATGAGACTTGGTAGAGTAATTTGGAAACATTCTTTACAAGGCTGTGTTGGTCATTGTGGCATCCGTTTCCCTGGAGCAGGATGTGTGCCTGGTTTTATGTATAGACCAGAATTCAAAGAATGTATTTCTCTCTGAAAGCCTGACTAGTCTAAATGAGATGACTGTTCTGAGAATGGAAATATCAGTCTCCAAGGCTTTATGCCTAACTATTTTTAGATACTGTGATATTTTTAATTACAGACTGAGAGGACTTTGGTGGCAGATTCCCAGATACCAAAGATTAAGTCATTTAAAAGTCATAAATATATTGATTTCCTTCCAGATGAGTGCCATATATATTTGATGATGTATTTGGCAGAATGCAGCTTTCCCATTGAGGTTCCCAGGTGACACAGACAGTTTGTGCTCAGCTGCTAACCTAAGGGTTGGTGGTTCACGGCTGCCCAGCACTTCAGCAGACCCTAGGCCTGGTGACCTGCTGTTGTAAACATTACAACCAAGGAAATCCCGTGGAGTAGTTCTAGTTACGGAGCTGACATGAGTCTGAATTGACTCTATGACAACAAACAACAGCCTATCCTTTACCCTCCAGAGAGAGGTCATGAGGTCTTAGAGTTATGTGCCTTGCTTTCACACAGTGGGCATGAAGAGAATCACAGTCCAACAAGCACTCATGTATAAAGACACTAGAGATGAAGAAATGGAAACAGTTTATATTTCTAAAGTAGCCTCAACTACTATGTTCTCTCCTTCAGTTTCTGAGAGAATTAAGAGCTGGCTGCCACCTTGCAGGGAATCACGTTTCTGTGTTCTCCACCTTTATCTTTAAACCAAACTGACACATTCCTGAAGTCTAGGACTAGAAATGGGAAGTTAACACCTTTATTTCTATAATTGTTGTTGTTATGTGCTGTCGAGTCAGACCTGACTCATAGAGATCCCTCCTTGAGTTTCTGAGGCTGTATCACTACTGAAGTAGATTGCCCAACCTTCCTTCTGAGGAGTGGCTGGTGGGATTGAACCGCCAGCCTTCTGGTTAGCAGTGAAGTGCCTTAGCCACTACGCTACCAGAGCTCCCCATTTCTATAATTAGTAGCCAACAATTTCGCTTCTCTGTTGTCTGCCAACCTCATTCACAGTTTGTTTTTCTCCACTGTTATTTTGAATCCAGTTTGTTCTTTGGTCTAAGTAGATGATGAATAGTGGGGATGGACACTGACTCGTTGCCTTAATTTCCCAGTGCTATTGTAACAAAAATATCACTAGTGAATGGCTTTAAGGAACAAAAATTTATGTTCTGATAGTTCAGGATGCTAGAATTCTGAATTCAGGGCACGGCTTTAGGAGAAGGCTCTGTCCATCTCGTTTTTGGGTAAAAAAATACTTGTTTTAGCTTCTCTAGCCTTACATTTCTTGGTTCTTGCCAAGAATGCTGGCACAAAATACATAATATTTTTCCTTCATAATTTGTGGACACGTTATCACAGGCTTCACAGGATAAACATCTTAAATAGAGAAAACACACAAAATTTTAGTTCTCAGGACTTCCCAGTTCTGGAGTTGTTTCTCCACTAACCACAGCTCTAGTTAGTGATGACTATGTAGCTAATTATTTTCAATATTTCTAATTCACAAATGGTAGCTTCAGTTTGCCAACATGGTAGCTGACAAATTTACTAAACAGACACTAAAAATCCAGTGAAGTCTAAGACTCAGTACACCTGGTGAGAAAAGAATATCACCCACATTTCAGGGAGTGTAAATTCAGTAGCGTTTTGGAAAACTTGAATAGAAGAGGACATAGATAAAGTTTCTATTGATGCCTGAAGTTGAACTTTCAATAGAGACTATTCAATCTTTCATTTATTCATATGTACAGTAAGTAGATAGATGCTGTCATAGATGCTGGGCACATGAAACTCTGTCATTAATAATGTAAATTGATATAATTTGATACAGAAATTCCATTACTAGGAATATATCCTAAGGAGTTGAGAGACAGAGCATGAATAGAAATATGCACACACATGTTCATTGTAGCACATTTCACTATAGAAAAGAGATGGAAACAACCTAAATGCCCATCAACAGATGAATGGATAATCAAACTATGGTACATTCACACAATGGAATACTATGCAACATTAAAGAATAATGAAGAATACACAAGTCATCTCACAACGTGGATGAATTTGGAAGACATTATGCTGAGTGAAATCAGTCAGTCACAGGAGGACAAATATTGTATGAGTCCATTATTGTGAAAAGACAAGGAAAGGTTTACTCAGGGAAGGAAGTTCATTTAGTTGGTTACCAGGGATGAGATGGAAGAGGAGGGAAAATTTTGCACTAGTTGATGGTCACATGTTTATTTGGATGAGGGGAGGGTGGTATAGAAAGAGTCTGTGACCAGCATGGGGACACTGGGGAAAGGAAAGACACAGAAATGTGCACAAAAGATATAGATAACAGAGATAAACACTATTACATGCACAATACTGCTTTAGCACTGGTACCAAACAGGCTACAGGTAAATGCATAGACAGGCGAGAAGATCAAATGGGGGTTGGTGGACAGGACTATACCCTAGACTTAGGATAGATTTGGCTGATTTTAGTAAGTCTGCTTCAAATTTGGGTGAAATCTAATAACCACTGCCCTGTGTCTTGTTGATTATAGATTCCTTGGTTTTTGGACTGAGCTCAACCACTGTTTTCTTCTTTCTAGGACAAGTTGAAACACTGCCACAAACAGACATCAAGTGCTGGACAAAGAAAATATTTCTAAGAACTCCAAATTTAAAATTAATTAGAGAGATATCAACATCTTTTCTATCTAGATGCTCACTAAATCATCAGAATTTTGAGAAAAATCTTGTTCCCATTATCAATCTGGATTTATTCAAGAAAAGACCTGCTTTTGTAATAAAACTTCTATACCTTTAGGATTTAAATTTTGTCTTCATTTTTGGATATTCATAGAGCTATATGTAAAGCTTTAAAATGTCTTTTTTTAAAATCTATTAGAGCTAATCATGGCAACAACATATTTCTTCTCTAGAGCTATAAAATTATAATAATTTATAGCTCTCAATAGCTATGAAATTTTAACTAAATATCTCTTTAAATGGACATGTTATCTGAAACAAACTGCAAACTTTTATTCTCCTAAAGTGCTTGCTCAATCAGGAGAGATTTCCTTTTGTTCCTTAAAAAGAGTTCTTCCCACTCTATTTTCCCACCATGTTGGGAACAGTGTCTTCTCACTATCCCTGTACTATGCCACTAAACCAAAACCAAACCAAACTCACTGCTGTCGAGTCGGATCCGACTCATAACAACCCCTCCTTGGGTTTCCAAGGCGGTATCACTATGGAAGTAGATTGCCCAATTTTCCTTCTGAGAAGTAGCTGGGGGGTTTGAATGGTCAGAATTCTGGTTAGCAGTCTAATGCCTTTGGCACTATGCCACCAGGACCTCCTGGCTTGAACAAAAGGAGTTTATTCTCTTACAATTTTGGAGGCTAAAAGTCCAAGTTCAAAGCACTGGGCTCTAGTGGCTGGGTGAAAGCCCCTCTATCTTGGTTTTAGCTCTGCCTCTGGCTCCTGGCCCACTGAAGCCAGAGGCTTTCTTCACTCAGGCAGCTGCTGCTGAGGCTGACAAACCCAAGGTCGATAAGTAAAAGACACAGTCCTGATGTTACCAAACCACACGGCAGGCCATTAATTCAAGTCCATTAAAGGTCCCAAGGTTGGCAGAGCATGACAGGTTGCTGAACAATGACATGGCTACATGCAGGGTTCAAGCATACCATAAGCCAGAGACTGTTCCCCAAGGCTTCTCCTTATATGCAGGAAGCAGACCACAGCCTTAAGGCAGCTACTCAGTTGCTCACAGTAGATTCCACCATGGAGTTGATTACCAGTCTCATCGTGGGGAATACTACATCCAGCTGCCCAGCCACTCAACCAGGCCCAGTCAAGTTGACACACAACCTTAACCACCACAGCATGTCTCCTAATTTTGTAAAAGGAAGAATGTGTTGAAAAGGGGAATAAGGAAAAAATGATAACTGGGTGAGAGAGTAGAGTGTGAGTGAGTTTGGGAGTAAAGACAGAACTGGGTTATTGCTGAGAATGGAAGTGGAAACATTTCTTTTTGGTCCTGGATTGCATGAGAGTGGCACTTCAGCTCAAACATAAAGATTAATGACCAAACAAATAAACAAAGCCAACTAAATTAAAAAAAAAGATAATAATTAGGGAAGTAAGACTACTGAGGAGGCAGTTGTATGCAAAGTACATACCAAAAAACAAAACAAAACAACAAAAACAAAACAACCTACTGCCATTATGTCTATTCCAACTCCTACTGACCTTATAAGACAGAGTAGAACTGCCCCAGAGAGCTTCTGAAGCTGTACGTTTTTATGGAACAGACTGCCTCATCTTCCTTCTGTGGATATGCTGGTGGTGACTGGCATAGAGTTTGGCTAGAGATGAGGAAAACTGATCTCCCAATTTGGGTAAAATTGTTCATTAAATGATCGAATATTCATCCTTTAGGAGTCCTCGGGTAGCATAAATGGTTGAGTGCTCAGCTATTGACAAAAATATGGGCTGTTTGAATCCACCCAGAGGCACCTTGGAAGAAAGGGCTGGTGATGTACTTCTGAAAGGTCACAGTCTATGTAAACCATCTTCACAGTTTTATTCTGAAACATATGAGGTCTTCATAAGTCTGAATTGACCCCATGAGAACAATATTTTTTTAAAATTATTATTATTACATAGTTCACATAAGATAGAGTGGAAGGTCATGAAAATGAGGAAAACCTCCAATGAGACGGATGGACAATAGCTGCAATCATGGACTCAAACGTAACAATGATCATAAAAGTGACTCAGGATCAGAACAGTTCATTCTGTTATATGTAAGTCCCCCATGAGTCAGAAACAAGTCAGCGGCTACAACAGCGACAATAACATCACATGGCTATGGAGTCATTTAGGTTAATTCAGTTCTTATGAGTTAGATATGAAATTGCTAAGATCTTCCAAACTTCTGTCTTGGCCCTGATCTGGATCCTCTTACCTGGATTCTTTCCCTTAGAATTGCACTTAACTGTTGACATTTCAAACTACTCCACATCTCTTTGGTCTACAATTGGTCTGCAATTGTCTTTTCAAATTTAGATGTATGGACTTTCAGCCTTGACTACTCAGATATTACAAGTTCCCTCTTTTATACCAGATACTTTTGTTCCTATAAGACAAGGCACAAATGCATCCAGTAAGATCTGTTTTGGAGGCGAAGTGTCATATAGGCTGTCTTTGACAGAAAATATGCTCCACAAGTATCACCCAGCTCAGATTATCAGAGCAAGGCTGTTTTCTGTCTGTACCTGGAAGAATTTTACACCATTATCAGCTTTTGTTGTTGTTGTTATGTGCCGTCAAGTCAGCCCTGACTCATAGCGACCCCTCCTTGGGTTTCCGAGGCAGTATCACTACGGAAGTAGGATTGCCCAACCTTCCTTCCGAGGAGTGGCTGGTGGGTTTGAACCGCCAGCCATCTGGTTAGCAGGCAAGTGTCTTAGCCACTATGCTACCAGAGCAACAACATTATCAGCTTTAGGCAAAGAAAATAATTTATTCAGATTGCAATGTAAATAGTGTGCCTGGAGTTGTGCAACATGTAGCATTATTTGGAGTGAGTCCTGCCTTAATGAGTCTCTCTCATTCCTCAAAACTCATTCGGTTCTAGCTGATGCCTGTCTCTCACAGTACTGAGTGTATCCTGACCTTGTTGTTGTTGTTGTTGTTGTTAAGTGCCGTCGAGTCATTTCCGACTCATAGCAACCCCATGCACAGCAGAACGAAACACTGCCCTATCCTGCGCCAGCCCCACAATCCCTGCTATACTTGAGCTCATCATCGCAGCCACCGTATCAATCCATCTCGTTGAAGGCCTCCCCCTCTTTCGTCGAACCTCCACCCTACCAAGCATGACATCCTTCTCCAGGGAATGGTCCCTCCTTACAACATGACCAAAATAGGTGAGATGAAGTCTGGCCATTCTTGCTTCCAAGGAGCATTCTGGCTGCACTTCCTCCAGGACTGTTAGTTCTTTTAGCAGTTCATGGTACTTTCAGCATTCTTCGCCAGCACCACAACTCAAAAGCATAAACTCTTCTTCGGTCTTCCTTATTCATTGTCCAGCTCTCACATACATACAAGGCGATTGGAAATATCCTGACATTAGTAGTGGGGAATAAAACCATGCATTTTCAACAAAATAAATAGCCATCAGGCTTTTTTCATTCTGTTGCACATGGGGTCGCTATGAGTTGGAGTCAACTTGATGGCACCTGATAACAACAACATAGAAGGAAATTGATGCTCACTTTGAGATTCACATGGTCAGGTTTCAAAATCTAATAATTAGTAGAGCTCAGATTTAAACGGAGACTGATCTGATTTCTAAGCATGATCTCTAACCATATGTCATACATCTGCAGACACTGGTTCTGTGGTGTGTCTCATCCTCTGGGTGTGATGGGGAGGATGTGTTGACTCAGATGAGGTAGAGATTGTTTAAGAGCTGTGGCTCTACTGTTACTGACAAAACAAAACAAAAACAAAAACAAACTCACTGCCATTGAGTTTATTCACACTCATAGTGACCCCCACTGGGCTTCTAAGGCTATAAATCTTTATGGAAGTAGATTGGCCCATCTTCCTTCTGCAGAGCAGCTGGTGGGTTTGAACTGCTGACTTCCTAGTTAGCAGCCAAATGCCTTATCTGCTACACCACCAGAGCTCCTTAGTGATAGGACAAACTCCTAAGACAGATCCCACGCATAGCAACTAAGCAGGAAAGAGAAGACACTGAGAAAAAGGAACATCTCCTATATTCCATTTGTACCTTTGGCTCCCATCCTGGAGACCAGCCTAAGCCCAGCCTAGACAGTTTTGATGTGTAATTTCCTTATGTCCGTGCAGTGGAAGAAAAGACTGAGGAGGAGTTCAGATTTATATGCTGGAAGCAGGCCATACCCTGATGGCTACTCAGATGCTCAAAGAAGATTCTACCATGGAATTGTTTACACCACATTCAGTCACATCATCGACTATAACTGCATCCTGCTGCCCAACCACTCAAAACCACAGCCAGCCAAGCTGACATCATGCAACCTTAACTACCACAGCTACAATAATTATTTGTGTTATCATTGTTTTATTGATGCACAAACCCTCTAATTGGTAAGTGCACTATTATCTTCAAATAACAAAATACTTTAAATAGGAGGAAGTTCCACAGTTTGAACCTTAAAACAAAGGACAAAAAGCCAGCAATTGTCTGCCTACAAAACATATAGTAAGAACTAGCATCAGAGAAATTTCTTAATAAACATTTGCAATCACCATCACCACTCTCATCATTGTTGTTATAACCACCACCGTCATCATTCATCATTATCAGCAAAATAATCACCACCATTATTTTTACTTTTTTTTGACATTAAAAAAATCCTATCTGTCATTCTATCTATCTTTCTTGGGAAGTATAACTAGATATTCAAAGATAAATTTGATTTCTTTTAAAACATGTAATTACTTGTATATATTTATAAAATAGACACATGTAGGCAATTATGGTAATATATCTTTTTTTGATATAATTTTATTTATTTTGTCATTGTTGTTGAGAATACATACATCAAAACATACACCAGTTCAACAATTTAGTGACAATGATTACATACATTCTTCAAGTTACACAACCATTTTTCGCCCTCCTTTTCTGAGTTATTCTTCACCCATTAACAAAAATTCACAGCCCTAAGATTCCTATTTTTCAAGTTGCTGTTGTCACTTTGATCCCATATACATTGTTCTTAAAAATACACAACGCTCAAGGCAGACATTATTTTACTTGTTAAAATGAACTATTTGGTTTTAAGACTTCAGCGATATTATTGGTTTAAGGCTTAAAGATTATCTCAGGGCTTAAAGATTGTTTCAGGGGTTCATACAAACTTCATGGCTCCAGGTACCTGGATTTGACAAAGCATCTGTTTTTAAAGGCATTATCTGTGAGATGTGAGTTGACTTAAAGCCCGGAGAACATGGGAAATGCCAGCATCATATGACTGTCAGATGCCTGGGTTAAAAATCTCCTCCAGAGAACAATTTTTCTGAACTTTCTGCAGAAATCACAATCTCTGTACAGAGATACGTCTTTTGGTCCCTTTCATTGGGCTATCCCTTCTCATTCTTCCAGAGGACCAAAACAGGACATCATCAGTGAGTATGCTTTTGAAATGAGTTCTCAAAACATCTAATAGTCCTTCCCTCCAGTGCCCTCATTTGTAACTGCAGAGATGGTTAAGGTCATTTTTATTCCAGCATAGTGAGTTAGTGACGGGCCCACTCTTCAGTTCCCAGAGGCCTGGGCACTGTTTCTTAAGGAGGTCTTGCTGAGATAATGGTTCCTAATACTGTTGAGTTGGCTCTAATTCATGGTGTTTCCATGTACAACACAACGTTGCCTGCTCCTGTACTATATCTTCACAATCGTTGTTGCTCAAGTTCACTGTTGTGGCCACTGTGTATTTTTAGAGCCTTCCAACCTTGGGGGCTCATCTTCCAGCACTATATCCAATGATATTCTTTTGTGATCCATAGGATTTTCATCACCTAATTTTCAGAAATAGATGACTGGGCCTTTCCTCCTATTTTGTCTTAGTCTGGAAGCTTTTCTGAATCCTGTCCATCATGGTGACCCTGCTGATATTTGGAATACTGGTGGCCTAGTTTCCAGCATTAGAGAAATATGCAAGCCACTACAGGACAAAACACTGACAGAGAGGTGGTGGCTGAAATAGTAACTCACGTTGATGTTGTCTCTAGTAGCAAACGGATGACATGTATGACCTATTTTGAGTGAAGTGACATTGGGACAGATATTTGTTCCTGCTGTGGTCTTGGGACTGTTGTGGTCAAGGGACTGTAGTGGTGCTTTTGGGAGCTTCTGTTAAAAACAGGCTGAAGAGTCCCATAGGCCTTGGGGGCATCACTGAAGGCTGCATAGTTTGAGTAATTTCCACTATTTTTTCATTGGAGTCATTTTTCCAAGTCAAATCATTAACTTCTCACACTTAAAAAAGTATTAAATATGATTTCCTTTTTACAGATGAAGAAACAGGTAGAGAGAGGTGAAGCAACTTGCTTGCATTTCCAGGGCTAATTACTGCCAGAGACAAGATGAGGAATCAGACTGATTTGATTCAAAATTCTTCATCTCTGATACAAAAACATGAGGCTAGGTCCCACTCTCTGTAATTCATTATGTTTCTGGTATTATGCATTTCTAATCTAGAGCGTCATTGTTACTGTCCAGTTACATGACCCAAACTTGTTCTTACATCACTGGTAATTTCCTATAACTGCTGTTTATTTTCAGTCTTCCTTTGTCTGTGTCTCCAACAGAGTTTAATGAACAGATATTACTTCTGTCTTAACCCTATAGAATTTATTGATTATATTTCTTTTGCTCTAACCAATTTTGCTTCCAATAATTTCTCTAAATAATTGTAGCCTACAGGCAAGTGTGAAGATACATTTTTTTAATTTGCACTGCATGCAAAGGCTCTCTTCTTGGGACTGTGAAATCTAAAATGTTTTCTACTTCTGTGGTGGGAGAACATTTACACCTCTTAAACTAAGGCAGATAAAAGAAAAGAAAAGTACATTTTGATGAAATTGCTTCTTGGAAACTCTCTCCCTTCTATTTTAAACTTTTTTCACACATATTTTTCTTTTTCTGTTTTAAAATAAAACCCTACTCCAGCTTTACAATAGCTATAAAATTTATTTCAGAATGTTGCAGTTGATGTGTTTCATGCCTCTGCTTATGGATGTCCTATGACTTTTGTGCTTCCTATAGGCTCTTCCTCCACAAAATTATTAAAACTGCTGATGCATATTACTGCACTGGTATAAAGACAAATATAACCCAAGCTGGATTATATTGTTCCTTTTCTTCTTATTTTAGAAAAAACTAAAACCTTTTATGGGCCTCTAACGTGTGGTGGGCACTAGACACTGTGCCACTGTGTCTAATGGTAAGGTTGCCCTGCCCACAATGCAGGGCCTTCTAAAGCAAATTAATCCAGATGGGACGAGTGACTCTCTCAAGTTCAGCCAAGGATCATTTTTCTAAGTACTTCAATCCCAAGATCTATTTATCTTTGGTTTTCATTATTTGACCCCAGAGCTTCTTCATAACATTTTTCACTTCTGCATTTCTCAGAGTGTAGATTAAAGGGTTCAGCATAGGAGTTATGAGGGTGCAAAATACAGTCACTGCTTTGTCAGCAGGGAAGGAGGTCATGGGTCTTAGGTACAGGAAGGAACAAGGTACAAAGAATAAGATCACAACAGTGACATGAGAAGCACATGTAGATAGGGCTTTGCGGCGCCCTTCAGAGCTGTACGTCCTCAGGGAGTGCAGGATGATGATATAGGAAGCCACCAGCATAGAGAAAATGAGCAAACATAGTGACCCACTATTGGCAGCGATCAGGGGCCCCAAAGTGTGAGTGTCTGTGCAGGCCAGCTCCAGGAGAGGTATTAAATCACACATAAAATGGTCAATGACATTGGGGCCACAAAATGGTAACTGAACCATGAACAAAAGCTGGATCCCTCCATGAACAAACCCCAGAATCCCAGCCATCCCCACCAGGAAACTACATAGAGACCTGCTCATGATGGTCGTGTAGTGTAAGGGTTTACAGATAGCCACATACCGATCAAAGGCCATTGCAATTAACAAGATGATCTCAGCTGCAGCAAAAAAATGTTCAGTAAAGAGCTGAGTCATGCAGCCATTGAAGGATATGGTGTTCTTCTCAGAGAGCAAGTCAAAGATCATTTTGGGAGCTATGGAGGAAGAGTAGAAACCATCTATAATGGACAAACAGGACAGAAAGAAGTACATGGGAGAGCCCAGGGCTGGGCTGATGAAGATGGTGACTGAGATGAGCAGGTTACCTGCCAGTGTGATCAAGTAGGTGATTAAAAACACAGGAAATAAGAGTTTCTGCAGTTTTGGATTCTGAGTCAGGCCCAGCAGGATGAATTCTGTTACATTTTTCATCATTTCTACCAGTGCCCCTTGGGTTGAGAGCATATGGTCCATTTGAAAAGATCACAATATTTCTGAGTGATGATATTTTTAATCCAATAACAAAATATTCTATCACTTCTTCAGTCTCTGTGTCTTGGATCAGTGGAGGTACAATCCACTCACCTCTGCTGTTATTCAGAAAATCACAAAATAGCAATAGGCAGTTAAATTTCTCCTAATTTGTATTACTCAAATAGTCACAATACCTTACAAACATGTCAATAAAAGCTAGGTGTTAATATGAATGATAAAGTATAATGATTTCCAAACTTTATCTCTGTGTCTAAGTGTTCCAGATCTTTATTTCACTTTTGGTGTGAAATTTCATTAATAACAATTATTTTGGAAGTTATACTTGTCTATTAGTATGGATATTTACAGGTATAAAAAGAAAAACCAAACCCACTGCTGTTGAGTTGATTTTGACTCATAGTGACCCTCATTGGGTTTCCAAAGCTGTAAATATTTACAGAAGTAGATTGCTTCATCATCCCCTTACGAAGCAGCTGGAGGGTTTGAACCACTGACCTTCTGGTTTGCAGCCAAATGCATTACCCACCATGGCACCAGAGTGCTTTATTTACAGGCACATGAACACAATATTTTTTTTTTAAAAGTCAGCTATGTATCAAATATGAACTTGCCCAAACAGTACTATATCTATGTCAGCTGTAATCTATGATCCCTTTCTATCAAATGAATGCCCATGCACATACAGATAGAGACAGAGCTCCAGATGGAGACTTTTTTCTTTCAAAATGCCTGAGAATGATCTTTATAACAGCCTATCAAGCAGCATCCATTCCATAGCCGTGCATGTTCTTCCTGGCTCAACATGACCCTTGATTTCACTCCCAGTTTTTCCATCAATTGTCTTTGGTTGGGGAGCTCTGGTGGCGTAGTGCCTAAGGCACTTGACTGCTAACCAGAAGGCTGGTGGTTCAAACCCACCTGTCACTACTTGGAAGGAAGGTTGGGCAATCTCCTTCCGTAGTGATACTGCCTCAGCAACCCAAGGAGGGGTTGTTATGAGTCGGGTCCAACTCGACGGCACATAATAACAACAACAACATCTTTGGATAAGGGCATGTAAGCAATATGAAGTCTTCTAAAAAGTTTACAGTTTTCTTAAATGAATTGTGCATGCAATGGGTCTTTCATCATATACAGAATCATCCTCAGGATTAGATATATTTACAGATGAAATTAAATGAAATGTTTCTGTGAGTTTCCTACTGACAAGAGGGAAACACTGGGGCTCTCTAAGATAACATCATTTTTCTGTTAGGCATAAATGTAATCAATTACAAAGAACTTGAAGTTTCATTGCTAACTAGCCAAAATTTTGAACACATGCAAGAATATATTCTATTTTGGAAATTATCTGTGGATGGATTTTCAAGAGTGAGTATATGGTACTGTTACAGAATATATTTTATTATTTTTTCTCCTTCCTACCTATGTCTGACTCAATGACACATAACAACAACAACATAGGTTGTTGTTGTTGCTATGTGTCGTAAAGTTGGACCTGACTCATAGCAACCCCTCCTTGGGTTTCTGAGGCAGTACCACTATGGGAGTAGATTGCCCAACCTTCCTTCCTACCTAACCTCTGCAGAAACAGAATACTGTATTTTTCTTTAAAAATTTATGGACACAAAATTCAGTGTCATAGACTTCTCAGCTTCAATAAAGTTGAGGGAAAACATTAGTTTTCAGTAGCGCTCAGTCATTGAATTGTTTTCCTCTATCTATGGCTCTTGTGACTATGTGATTAATCATTCTCAATAGGTTAGATTAACAATTTTTAACTTTAATCTGGCAATATGAAAGTTAAAAGGGTCAAAAAATTACCATCCACTACAAACATTAATCTACAGATTCAGTTTACTTGTTGTTGTTGTTGTTATGTGCCGTCAAGTCGGCCCCAACTCATAGCGACCCCTCCTTGGGTTTCCGAGGCAGTATCACTACGGAAGTAGGATTGCCCAACCTTCCTTCCGAGGAGTGGCTGGTGGGTTTGAACTGCCAGCCTTCTGGTTAGCAGTCAAGTGCTTTAGCCACTATGCTACCAGAGCTCCTCAGTTTACTTGATGAGACATAAATATTGAGCAGAATGTTGTAAAGTATCTTCAGTAGTTCTTAACAATGTCTAGACTGCCAACATCACAGATAGAGCTTCTGTTGATATCTGGGGTGTAGCGTTTTTATGAAGACCAATCATTTGTTCATTTATTCATTTCTTCAATGAGCTTATCATTAGGGCTTAGTATGGACCAGACATCTGTTAGAGGCAGGGTAGAGAGTGGTGACTATGAATGCCATCATTATATATGTAAATCTCTAATAGATGCATGATTTCTGAAGAAAATCATTTCATGCCAGTGTGTCCAAATTCATTTTCAGAGAATAATGCTAACATACCAGTCAGAACCTAACTACAGGAACTATTTCAGTGGAAATATGTAGGCTAAAGTTAATGAAGTTAGATTAAGTTAATCTACTTGAAATTTTTGGAAATAAAGGTTTAGTTATCACTGACCTGGGTCTGGTTGATTGTGGAGTCCTCAGTTTTTAGATTGAGCCCATTCACTGACATCTTCCCCTCTGGGTTTTTTCAACACAGCCACAAATAGATTCCATAAGTGTGGAATGAAAGAATTTCTAGGGAAAAATTCCAAATTAAAATATAATAAGAGAGACATTGTAATTCTTATCTCTTTAGATAGCTCTCCAAATCTTGGACATTATAGCTTATTTTTTATTTCCATTACCAGTTTAGATTTACTGAGAAAATGAGTTCTTTTAGTTATGATACTTCTATTGCTCCAGGATTTAATTTCTACTCAGTTTCTTGGCTTCCTGTGGAACTATGAATGAATTTTCAAAATGTATAACTTTCCAGATCTCTTAGAACTATGTTTAATACAAATTAAAAGCCTTGAGAATAATGCCCAGATGTTTAAATCAGGAAAACCTAGTACATAAATCTGTAAAATGTATACGTGAATCAAGTCCACTTGAATGGACATAATTTTCTCAAATCAACTCTGTCAAGTTTTTGATTCCCAAAAGCCCATGAGTGGTGTGGAGAGAATTTCTTTTATTCTTGATTCAAACCTTCTTTCTCACTGTTGCCTTACCCACTAAGCATGGGAGCTGTGTCTTCCCAAATAATCTTAGGCTTGCTTATACTTGGTGCTGGTACTGTCATTTGCTCACAAACCCTTCTTTGTAATTCTTTCTTTACTGAATCTAGAGACATGTTTAAATAGGCTGTCACCCAGTGCAGGATTTGGTAAGGCAATGACCTCTCAAGTCATCAGAGGATTAGTAATTGGCCCTGTTGGAACTTTTGCCAAAGCATCAGCCAAAGTATTTTACTTACTCCCATTTGGCACCCACAAAACATCGTTAGAGATGAGTTTTTGAAATAAAATTGAGCTTGGGTTAAAGATATATGACTGGCTTTTGCTTGGGATGAGATTTGTCAGAGCAAGTTGGAAACATAAAGCTATGATCCTCATTGTGCAATTGGTAAACATGGAGTAGGATGTGTGGGTGGTATAGGCCAGAGTTCAGAGAAAGAATTTCTGTCTGAAGACATGACAGATGTAAATGAGATGACTGTCCTGAGAATGAAAACGTCACACTTTAAGGCTTTGTGCCTAACTATTCAGAGATAATGTAACATTTTTATTAATTACTAACTGATGCAATTAATGGCAGGATTCCTAGATACCAAAGACAAACCAAAAACCAAACTCACTACCGTTGAGTCAATTCAACTCATAGTGACCCCTCCTTGGGTTTCTGAGGCAGTATCTCTATGGAAGTGTATTGCTCAATCTTCCTTCCAAGGAGTGGCTGGTGGGTTTGAACTGCCAGCCTTCTGGTTAGCAGTCAAATGCCTAGTCAAATGACTAGGTGATTTAAAAGTCATAAAAATATCAACTTCCTTCCAGATGAGTACCTTGATGGATGACTCCCTTGATGTTTTTGAGAGAAAGAAGCTTTTCCTTCTAGGATCCCAGGTGAAACAGTTCGTGCTCAACTACTCACCTAATGGTTGATGGCTCAAAGCTACCCAGCACTACTGCATACTCTAGGCTTGGTGATCTGTTACTGAAGAGAATATAGCCAAGGAGACCCTAGGGAGCGGTCTAGTCATGGAGTCAACATGAGTCAGAATTGACTCTATGACAACTAAGAACAACACCAGCCTATCCTTCTACCCTAACCAGAGAGAGTTATGGGGGCTTAGATTTAGGTACCGTACTTTCACACAGTAACCATTAAGAAAATCACACTATGTTCTCTCCTTCAGTTTCTGAGAGAATTAAAAGCTTTCAAGCAGCCATCTAAGATGCAGCTAATAGTCTCCTAGCATCAGAAGTGAAGAACACACACACACACACACATACACACACAAAAGAAAGAAAAGAAAATCACACTCCAACAAACACCAATATATAAAGACACCAGAGTTGGAGAAATAGAAACACTGTGGAAAGGCGCCTCAACTACTATGTTCTTTCCTTCAGTTTCTGAGAGAATTAAAAGCTGGCTGCAACCTTGCAGGGAATAATGGTTTCTTTGTTCTCAAGCTTTATCTTTAAACCAAATTGACACCTTTATGAAGGTTAGGACTAGAAACAGGAAGCAACACCTTCAATTTTGTAATGAAAAACCAAACCAAACTCACTGCCATTGAGTCAATTTTGACTCACAGCGACCCCCATAGTTTGCTGCCAACCTCACTCACAGTCTGCTTCTCTCCATTGGTGTTTTGAATCCAGCCTGTTCCTTGGTCTAAGTAGATGATGAGTAATCGGGATGGACACTTAATCCTCGCCTTAGTTCCCTAGTGATGTTGTAGCAATAGTACCAAAAATGAGTGACATTAATGAACAGAAATTTACATTCTCACAGTTTAGGAGGCTGGAAGTCTGAATTCAGGGCGCTGGCTTCAAGAGAAGGCTTTCTCTTTCTGCTCCGGGGGAAAATCCTTATTTTAGCGTCTCTAGCCTGACACTCCTTGAGTCCTGCTACTCACTGCCAGCACATAACACATACTTTTGTCCTTCAAAATTTGTGGACATGTTGTCAACATCTCAAAGATGAGAGAAAACATGCAAAACTTATAGTTCTCAGGATTGCTTAATCCAGGAGGTGTTTTTCCAGTAGCCACAGCACTGGTTACTGATGACTGTGTTGTTAGCTGCTGTGGAGTTGGCTCTGAGTCACGGTGACCCTGTGTACAACAGACTGAAACGCTGCCTCATCCTGCGCTGCGCCGTCCTCACGAAGTTCGTTATGCTTGAGCGCTTTGCTGCGCCACTGTGTCCTTACTCTCACTGAGGGTCTTCCCCTTTTTCTTGATTCTTTGCTTTGCCAAGCATGATATCGCTCTCTAGGGACTGGTCCCTTCTGACAAAATAACCAAATATGTGAGATAAAGTCTGGCCATTCTTGCTTCTAAGGACCATTCTGGCTTCATTTCTTCCAAGATAGATTTGTTTGTTCTTTTGGTGGCCCATGGTATTTTCAGTATTGTTTGGCAACAGCACACTTCAAATATACCAACTCTTCTTCGGTCTTCTTTCTTCATTGTCCAGCTTTCACATCCATAGGAAGCAATTGAAAATACCATGGCTTGGATCAGGTGCACCTTAGTCTTCAAAGGGACATCTTCAGTCTTTAACACTTTAAAGTGGTCTTTTGCAGGATATTTGCCCACTGCAATATGTCCCATGATTATTTCACTGCTGCTTCCATTGATGTTGATTGTAGATCCAAGTAAAATGAATTCCTGGACAACGTCAATCTTTTCTCCATTTGTTGTGAGTTTGCTTAGTTGTCCAGTTGTGAGAATTTTTGTTTTCTTTAGGTTGAGATGAAGTCCATACTGAAAACTGTAGTCTTTGTTCTTCATCAGTAAGTGCTTCAAATTATCTTCACTTTTAGCAATCAAGGTTGCATCATCTGTGTACTGCAGGTTGTTAATGAAACTTCTTCCAATCCTGATGCTAAATTCTTCTTCATGTAGTCCAGCTTCCTGGATTACCTGCTCAGCATACCGATTGGATACAACCATGATGCATACTTTTCTTGATTCTTTTAAATGTAGGTAATTGTTTTCACTACTTTCAATTCATTAATTCACAATACTTCAATTTGCTGGGATGGTAGCTGTACAAAGGTACTAAACAGACACTAAAATTCCAGTGAAGCCTAAGACTCAGTACACCTGGTGAGATATGAACATTAATTACACTACTAGGAAGGTAAATTCAGTAGCTCTTTGCAGAGTTTGGATGGAAGGAAACAGATAAAGTTTCTACTGATACCTAAAGGTGAGCTTTTTCATGAAGATTATTCAATTTTTCATTTATTTGCTTACACAGTAAGCAGATGCCAGGTGCTGTGATAGATGCCAGGCACATAGCAATCTGTCATTACTTATGTAATGACAGTTGGAGTCCCTGGGAGCCAAAAAGGGTTAGGCGAAAGGTTAGCAGAACAAGCAAGTAGAAGAAAGCAGCCAGAAGCACTTCAGAAGAGAGGTTTGATGATCTGTTTCTGAAAGGTCACAGCCATTGAAACCCTGTGGAACATGGAGTTGCCATGAGTCAGAATCAACACAACAGTATATGTATATATTTAATAATAAGTTACATATACAGTTATTATAAAACATGTTCTTGTGGTATTGTCTCCAAATTTATCTGTAGCCTATAGATCGATAATCTCACTGTACAACAGATTTAAGTATGTATGTTTGGATGAGTTAAGTGCACTTCAAATTTCAGTGAAATTTAATAATTACTCTCATTTGTCTTGGTGATTGTAGATTCCTCAATTTTCAGATTGAGCTCAATCACTGTTTTCTTCTTTCTAGAATGTGTTGAAACACTGCCACAAATACACTTTAAGTGCTAAGCAAGAAATAGTTTTCAAGAACTCTAATTTAAAATAATTGGAAAGAAATCGAACTCCTTGTTTCCTTAGGTTCTTACTAATCATTAACATTTTGATCAAAATCTGGTCCCCATTATCATTCTGGATTTACTCAAGAAAAGGACTACTTTTGTTATAAAACTTCTATACCTTTAGGATTTAAATTTTGCCTCCACTTTTGGATTATCTGTAGAGCTGTATGTAACTCTTTAAACTGTCTGTTTTCAAAACAATGACTTTCTTCTCTAGACCTATAACATTTATAGCTATAGTTCTCTAAAGCTATGAAATGCATGATAAATGTATCTTTAATTGGACATGTTATCTGAAAACATCTAATAATTATTTTCTCAATCAGGAGAGATTTCCTTTTGTTCCTTAGTAAAGCGTTCTTCCCACTCTGTTTTCCTGGAAGCCCACAGCATGCTTGGGAACAGTGTCTTCTCATTACCCCTCTACTATTCCACCAGAAGGGGGGGGGGAAGTCCGCAAAGCAAACATATGGGGTATTGTCAAGATAGCAGTACACAGTTGCTCATAATCTTTTTTTCCTCAATTTATTCTTCACTCTTCTGGAAAAATGTTTCAATAGATTTTAACAGAGTGCATATACATATGCATATACATATCAATATGCAGAAGATTATTAAGTGACCCTGTTGGAATTTCTGCCAACTAACAGCTGACATCTTTTACTTATTCCCACTTGATACCAATGAACTCATACCAATAAACATCACTGGGACAGTTTTGAGGATGAAGTTAGCCCTGAGTTAAAAGTATGTCCCTGACCATGTTTTAAGATTGGAGTTGGATGTGGTAAATCTGAAACATTCATCAGAAAGTCTGATTGTGGTTTTCATGATCTTGGCTCGATTTGAACTTTATTGTGTTCAGAGGAAAGATACTTTCTGAGAATGTTGCTGTCTACGTCGTGTGACTGTCCTGGGTGTGGAAATTCCAGTCTTTAAGCTTATATGCCTATATATCCTGAGAGATTATGACATATTTGTTCATGATTGACTGAGTGGCTTAGGAGACAGGATTCTCAGCCATTCTCATCCTCCAGTTGAGTAATTTAAAAGTCATGGATACAATTTTTTTTTTTCACATGAGTTCTTTTTTTTTAAATGTATTTATTTATTTATTTTTTAAATTTTATTTTATTATTTTTTTTATGTTTTTATTATTTTATTTTGATTTGGGTGAAGATTTAC
>NW_006922444.1:629427-657379 GCF_000298275.1 Orycteropus afer afer
TTCAAGGCTCAGGGGTCCAAGATTATCTTCTGTGTCTGTGTTAATTGGTTTCCCTTTTCTTTGTTGAAGAGGGTCTGTGCAGTCCTTCTACCTAGTCCGCTATCTTGCCAGAACTCTCACGTGAGTTCTTAAGGGTCAGCATATCATAATCCATTTTGGGGACCAGAGCTTTACCTTCTAATCTGCAGATGGAGAACCCTGTGGACATAGAGTTAAGGATTATTCTCATACACAGAAGTCACTGAGAATATTACACTCAGGAAGTCTCTTAATAAAAGAAACCTAGAGGTGGAAGAAGAGAAACCCTTCTAATACTTCTCCTTCAGTCTGTGAAGTTGGTTGCAACCTTCTCAGGAAATGCCTGAGTTGGTGTAATTCACTTGGCTGCTTCTCTACCTGAGAAGATAATGAGGGATAGGGAGAGGCATCCTCTCCATCCACAGAAACATACATCATTGACAGCACTTTGAGCAAGAAGTGAGAGCCCTTAGGGATCAGTGAATCATGTATTAATTCATGTAGGCCATAGCTCCCATCAACCTGGCTCCTTTGTTGTAGTTTTCTTTTTTTCGTTCCCTCCATTACAGCATGTCAGCAGAGACAGGATAAGACTGACCCACAGTGAACATTTCCTGGTCATAGCATAGAATAACTTTAGTGGATACTTGATTTCAATCATACAAGAAAGCAAAAGGATTTTGTAATCCTCTCTCCTATTTTTTTTTTTTTTTTTTTGTTCTCTGGCCAAACCCTCAGTAGATCTTACAAGGACCTAGAGACATTTTGAGGGTAATCTGGTCATGGTGGAATGGTGGCACCAATCTAAGTGGTGGTGACTTTAATAGGGAAAGCATGTCTCCTAATTTTATAGAAGGAAAGGATGTGTTGGAAAGGGAAATAGCTAATAAGCTAATAAGATAACTTGGTGGGAGAAAGGTAGTATATGAGTGAGGTTGGGAATAAACTAAAGACAAAACTGAGTGATTGTTGAGATCGGAAGTGGAAGCACTACTTTATTGTCTTGGCCCTGGATTGCATGACAGTAGCACAAACAGATATATGACCAAAAATAAGTAGCGTTGATTAATGAAGTAAGATTATTGAGGAGACAGGAGAAAGTTGTATGCAGAGTACATAGACATAATAAAATTAAATAGGAGTCCTTGTTCATGTTTTAATATTTTATGCCAGAAGGGATAAAGATTAAGGGATTACACCCTAACCCCACTGCCATCAAGTCAATTCTGGTTCATAGTGACTTTGAAGGACAGAGTAGAACTGTTCCATAGGCTTTCCAAGGCTGTAAGTCTTTACTGCAGACTACCACATCTGGTGGGTTCAAACCACCAAGCTTTTGGTTAGCAGCCACGTACTTCAACCACTGTGTCACATAGATACAATTATTGGTAAGAAACCCTGATGTTAAGAGAATGACTTTTTAATGGTCCCTAATTCTTCTGACACCTAATCACTGCCGTCAAGTCAGATCTAACTCATAGCAACCACTTCTTGGGTTTCTGAGGCAGTATCATGGTGGCATAGTGCCTAAGGCATTTGACTGCTAACCAGAAGGCTGGTGGTACAAACCCACCAGCCACTCCTTGGAAGGAAAGCTGGGCAATCTACTTCCACAATGATACCACCTTGAATAGTGAATGATGCAGGAAGCATCAATAGAAGATGGAAGGAATACACAGAGTCACTGTACCAAAAAGAACTGGTCGATCTTCATCCATTTCAGGAGGTTGCATATGTTCAAGAACCAATGGTATTGAAGGAAGAAGTCAAAGTTGCACTGAAAGAATTGGTGAAGAACAAGGCTTCAGGAATTGATGGAATACCCATTGAGATGTTTCAGCAAATGGATGCCCTGCTGGAGGCACTCACTTGGTTGTGCCAAGAGATTTGGAAGACAGCTACCTGACCAACTGACTGAAAGAGATCCATATTTGTACCCATTCCAAAGAAAGTTGATCCCACAGAATGTGGAAATTATCAAACAATATCATTAATATCTCACTCAAGTAAAATCTTACTGAAGATAATTCAAAAATGGTTGCAGCAGTATATTGACAGAGAACTTCCAGAAATGCAAGCTGAATTCAGAAGAGGACGTGGAATGAGGGATATCTTTGCTGATGTCAGATGGATCTTGGCTCAAAGCAAAGAATACCAGAAAGATGTTCACTTGTGTTTTATAGACTATGCAAAAGAGTTCGTTTTTGTGGATCTTAACAAATTGTCGATAACATTGAGAAGAATGGAAATTCCAGAACACTTAATTGGACTCATGAGGAACCTGTACATTCACAAGGAAGCTGTTGTTCAAACAGAAAAAGAGAGCACTACCTGGTTTAAAATCAAGAAGGGAGTGTGTCAATGTTGTATCCTTTTACCATACTTATTCAATCTGTATGCTGAGCAAATTTTCTGAGAAGCTGGACTATATGAAGAAGAACATAGCATTAGGATTGGAGGAAGAATCATTAACAACTTGTGATATACTGATGACACAACATTGCTTGCTGAAAGAGAGGATGACTTGAAGCACTTCCTGATAAAGATTGAAGAATACAGTCTGCAGTATGGATTACATCTCAATATAAAGAAAACAAAAATCCTCACAACTGGACCTATTAGCAACATTACGATAAATAGAGAAAAGATTGAAATTGTCAAAGAGTTCACATTGCTTGGTTCTACAATCAATGCCAATGGAAGCAGCAGTCAGGACATCAGATGACATATAGCACTGGGCAAATCGGCTGCAAAGAACCTCTTTCAAGTGCTGAAGAGCAAAGATGTCTCCTTGAGGACTAAGATGTGCCTGACACAAGCCATGGTATTTTCAATGGCATCATATGCATGTGAGAACTGGACAATGAACAAGGAAGACTGAAAAAGAATCAATGTTTTTGAGCTGTGGTATTGGTGAAGAATGCTGAAAGTACAGTGGACTTCTAAAAGAACTAACAGGTCTGTCCTGGAGGAAGTATAGCCACAATGCTCCTTGGAGGTGAGAATGGCCAGACTTCATCTCACTTACTTTGGTCATGATGTCAGAAGAGACCATTTCCTGGAGAAGGATGTCATACTTGGTAAGGTAGAGGGTCAATGAAAGAGGGGAAGGCCCTCAACGAGATGGATTGACACAGTGGCAGTGGCGATGGACTCAAGTATAGCAAGGATCATGGAGCTGGCTCAGGACTGGGCAGTGTTTCATTTTGCTGAGCATGGGGTCGCTGTGAGTCGGAGACGAGTTGACAGCACCTAAGAACAACAACAACTCCACCACCTTGGAAACCCAAGGAGGAGTCACTATGAGTCGGATCTGGCTCGATGGCAGCGGGTTTTTGGGTTTTATCACCACAAGTAAGTTGCCCAATCTTCCTTCTGAGGAGTGGCTGGTAGGTTTGAACCACTGACCTTCTGGTTAGCAGTCAAATGCCTTAGGCACTACGCCACCAGAGCTCCCAATTCTCCTGATATAAAAGAAAAAGTGGTGGGAAAAGGACTCTACAGAATTGGTGAAAAATTGGAACATATGCTAAGAATAACATGTAGAAGAGTCCGGAACAGTCAGGAAAGTTGCTCCAGAAGCACTGAGGACCTGCTTCACATTGCAGTTCATATTTTCTGTTGGGACTCCTCAGCATCGGAATGCACAACTTTCTTCAGTATCATCTTGCCAGATAGGTAAACTGAAAAAGAAGAGAGTGTAGAAATTTACAGTTTGAATACTTCAGTTAGTGCAGTGTGTTATACTGAAGCAAAAATAAGGCTCTGTTTTGACTTGGTTTTGTAAGTTTCTATTTATCTATCTGGCACTACTTAAGAATGAAGATAATTGCAAAAGTTATCTTAACCTGCTGTCTTCTCAATTTTTATAATTTTTTTAAAAGATAAAGTTAGTCTATGCATTAGTGGGGATAAACTGTGTTTTTCTGCAGTAAAAAATGAACCCTGAAATCTTAGTGGTTTTTTAAAATTTTATTTCCTTTTCTGGCAAAATCTGCTGAAGGCTTGGTGATATCTGGAGTGGCTGACCTCCATGTAACTACTCAGCAATCCAGGTTATATTCTCTGGGTAAACCTCCCACCTCAATATGCATCCTCTGGGCTTACTGCATCAGGAAAAAAGAAAGCTGGACAGTAGCACATTGGCTTCTAAAAGTTTCATTTAGGATGTGACACACATCATTGCTGTGAGCTAGTCACAGAGTCCTACTTAAATACAAGTGGACTGGAAACTGGTAGGAACACGGGGATCACATGTTTGGCCAATCACAAGTAGGTTGGCTGAAAATTGAGGGACATCGATCTTGCAGTTTGGAATGAATTGTTTCTTAAATGATTGAATGTTCATCTTTTAGGAGACCTCAGGTGGCACAAATGATTAAGCACTTGGCTACAAACTGAAAGATTGGCTGTTGGATGCACCCAGAGTCACTTCAGAAGAAAGCCTTGTGATCTGCTCTGAAATGTCACAGTCATCTAAACACTCTGCACAAGTCTGCTCTGAAATGCATGGAGTCACCAGGTGGAACTGACTCCATGGCAACTGTGTTTCTTTTTCTCTTCTTTTCTTTTTCATTACATATTTAACATAAGCTACATTAGAAGGTCACAATAATGAGGAAAGCCCTCAATTGACAGTAGCTGCAACAATGGATTCAAACATATCAATGAGCATAAAGGTGACTCAGGACTGGAACATTTCATTTTGATTTACGTAAGACCCACATCAGTCAGAGCCAAGACCATGACAACTAACAATAAGAACAACAACAGTCGCTGACTATGGAGTCATTTGGGTTAATACAGTTCTTATGACAATAGATAGCTAAGATCTGCAAGGCTTCTGTCTTGGCCCTGATCTGGATCCCCTTATTCTATCTTTATTTTTTCTCTTAGAATTGCATTTTAAATGTCAAAATTTCAAATTACTCTACATCTCTTTCGTCTACAATTGGTGTGCAATTTTCTTTTCACATTTGGATATGTGGACTTTCTGCCTTGACTATTCAGATATCATAATCTCTCCCTTTTATTCTGGATGCTTTTATTCCTATTAGTTAAGGCACAAATAAATCCAGTAAAAGGTATTTCAGAGGTGAAGAGTTGTGTAGGCTGCCATTGACAGAAAATGTGCTCCACAAATATCTTCCACCTTAGCCTATCATGTGCAGGGCTGCTCTCTGGCTGTACCTGGAAGGATTTTATATACTTTATTATCTTTAGGCATTATATTAGAAAATAATATTAGATTAATAATACTAGAAATATTAGGGGATAATTTATTCTGAGCCTCAGAAAGGTTGCAATGTAAATAGTGCCCCTTGGAATTGAGTGAGCCCAGTCTTAATGAATCTCTCATTCCTCAAAACCCATTCAGGTCTGGTTGATTCCTGTCTCTCACATTATTGAGTCTATCTTGAATTTAGTAGTTGGAAATAAAAGTATGCATTTGCAATAAAATATTAGCCACCAGGCCTTTTTGTTTAAATATTTCAAGTACTTGGCCTATTGGTTATGTAATCTATGTCTGAAACTGTGCATTGGATTGTTATACCGGATAGATAATACCATGACTTTTTAATACATTGTGACATTTGATGTTGATTAGCAATGTCCCTTTGATCAACAATTTGTAAACACAAGTTTCCAATTGGAAGAGTTTTTAGTCGTCATTTAATCAAATATTATATTTCATGAAAGAGGAACAATGCAATATTCTAGATAGCAAGGAGAAAAAAAATATACTTAAACCCACCTATCTTGACATCAAGACCATTATCCTATGTATCAGTCATACTTGTTCTTAAACATGAATGGATTTTGTTTGAATCTCTCTATTGACATGAAGTTTTAACTATGATCCCTCTTTGGCTCCAGAGATTCCTCATTGCATTTTTCACCTCTGCATTTCTGAGGGTGTAGATTAAAGGGTTTAACATGGGAGTTACCATAGTATAAAACAAGGCCACAGCTTTATCAATGGGAAAGGTGATCATGGGACGAAGGTACACAAATATACAGGGTACAAAGAATAAGATAACTACAATAACATGGGAAGCACAGGTGGAAAGAGCCTTCCGCTGTCCCTCAGAGCTGTGAGTTCTTAGGGAGCAAAGGATGAGGACATAGGAGGTGATAAGAATAGAGAAAATGAGCATACACATCAGCCCACTGTTGGCAGCAACAAAGAGTCCAAAGGTACGTGTGTCAGTGCAGGACAGTTTCAGCAGAGGGAACAGATCACAGATGAAATGGTCAATAACATTGGGGCCACAGAAGGGCAGCCAGACCACAAAAAGAGTTTGAATCAGAGCATGAAGAAATCCCCCAGCCCAGGCCATGGCCACCAGGAGGCCACACACTTGCTGGTTCATTGTGATCATGTAGTGCAGGGGTTTGCAGATGGCCACATAGCGGTCATAGGCCATCGCTGTGAGAAGGAGGATCTCAACTCCTCCGAAGAAATGCTCTGCAAAGAGCTGCGTCATGCACCCACTGAAGGAGATGGTTTTCTTTCCAGCCAGTAAGTCAGCAATCATTTTGGGGGCTATGCTAGAAGAACAGCAGCCATCTATGAAGGACAGGAAAAACAGAAAAAAATACATGGGGGATCCCAGGGATGGGCTGGTGGTGATGGTCACTACAATGAGTAGGTTGCCTGCCAGGGTGAGCAGGTAGATGACTGCAAACACAGTGAACAAAAGTTTCTGCACATCTGGGTTCTGTGTCAGGCCAAGGAGGATGAATTCTGTCACATTATTCACTTGTTCCATGGATCCAGTGTGGCATCTGGATAATTGATTTATCTGCAAATAATATGGGAATTGCAATGGTGGCAGGTAAATTTTGATGAAGCAAATAATTTTCATAATAATGATTTGATTTCTGTAAGATTGATGGAAACTGAGCAAAAAACTCATTTGGGTTATATTTTTGGTCACATAATATAACTATGTAGCCCTCTTCTACACATGCATATGAACACTCAAACCATATATACACAAATACACTTACATACATTCACTAACAAACACACTCACACATATTCACACACATGCACATACACATTCTCACCTTCATAAATACATCCAGTTACACATACTCCTCCACACATTCACCTACAAACACATGCATCTCACAAATACACTTTCACACACACACACACACTCATTCACACACACAAGCACAGTTTATGACTTTGACATGTGCAGCATCTTAACTGCAATTATATATGGACAGATACTCTTCCCATAACTGCCACAGTATTCTTTCCTAGAGCAAAACAGGAATAAAAATGAGACCCATAAAGAGGAGCAGAGGCTTGACCTCCGCCAGTCCCTTCTCTGGTCACACAGACTGATGAGGTGAAGCTGCAGAGTTTGTTATTCTTGTTATTTTTAGCTTGTCTCAGGGTGACTATAAAATATCAGGTGTGTTCAGTGTGAAATTAGGGAACGTTGAGTCATATTTCAGAATCAACTGAACTGAATGACTGTTTGAGGCCACAGGAAGACATGCTGTGGCAGTTAGATTTATTCACTTAAGTGCATCCAAACAGAATGTTCTAGGATTATCACAGATTCTTTATCTAACACTTCTGGAAGAAGCATAACAACATCTCCCAAATTTATTTGAAGCTTTTAGAATTCACTATTTGGGGAACTTCTGTCATATTTCGTTTCAGGGGTCTTTGCAAATCAAAACTCATTGTAAGGAAGATTATGAAATATCCTCTGCATCTGCCCAGAAAATAGATACTTCCAAGTAACAAAAGCACCCTAATTCATTTGGCATAATGTGTTTTTTAAGAGTTAGACAACATAGAATCTTGTGGAAAGCTATATATATATATATATATATATATATATATATTGCTGTTATGTTACAACCTTTGATATAAGTGATAGTAATATTTTTCAATTCATCCATATCATTGTTATTTTCCTCATTGTATTGCAATCAACCCAGTGGAAACTGTTTTGCTTTCTATATGAAAAGGTTCAGGCTCGGTAAGACTAACGCCAATAACTAATGTGGCTCCTAATCATTGAATATGATGCTACATATGCTTTTCACACACTTTTAAATTACCGGTAAAGGAAGGAAAATGAGAAACTCAGATATCAAAATTTTTATTCTTGAAATATTTGCTTGTTATAATATTAAGGGGAGCTCTGGTGGTGTAGTGCCTAAGGCACTTGACTGCTAACCAGAAAGCTGGTGGTTCAAACTCATCAGCCACTTCTCAGAAGAACATTGTGCAATCTACTTCTGTAGAGATATCATCTTGGAAATTAAGAGAAGATAAATGAAATCAGAAGAGCAAACTGTTATACTAGGAAGAAAAATTGAATGCAGAAATTAATACAGTGGACAGTAGAAAGTATTATATTTGATAAATAAATTCAAAAGCTTGCTGATATTTAAAAAATGCAAACAAAACTGAGGTCCAGTCGAGTCAACTCATAGTCACCCCTCCTTGGGTTTCTGAGATGGTATCTCTATGGAAGTAGATTGCCCAAACTTCCTTCTCAGGAGTGGCTGGTGGGTTTGAACCACCAGCCTTCTGGTTAGCAGTCAAATTCTTTAGGAACTATGAATATGGTCAAATCCCCGAAGGATATTAATGTTAAAGAATATTTAAAAGAAAATTATGTATAGCTAAATGGGAGTAATTAACATTTAAAAATTAATTTATAGACATTTTTCAAAACAAGGTAAGTCTTCTTTTCATGAGTTAAAAAGAGAAGTCTTACTTTTTTATTTTTTGAGACCCAGTGGGCCCATAACTATTTGCATGACTGCTTTTCTAGGTAGAATGAGTATGCTGGTCATTATTTATAAAAATCTGTCACAGTGTTTAAATTTAACTCACTTTTAAGTTAAAAGTGTCATGTGTCAGTTGAGAGAAAAATAATAATAAGGAAGCGACAGTTTGTATCCACCTCTCTGAATATATTTGTGGAAGAAGTTAACAGACTCATCCATGACAAAGCATTGTAATTGTAGACAACATTTTGCATGGACTTAGCAATCACTCGCCCCTAACTAACTGCTGCTTTTAGGTTCCTCCATTTTCAGCTTAAGTATAGTATTTTCCTCTCTGGTAGCATAGTGCCTAAAACATTTGACTGCTAACCAGAAAGCTGGTGGTTCAAACCCACCAGCCATTCCTGGGAAGGAAGAGTGGGTGATCTACTTCCATGGTGATACCGCCTTAGAAACCCAAGGTGGGGTCACTATGAGTCAGATACAACTCGCCAGCAGTGTTAATTGTTGCTGTTGTAATATGCCATCACATTGATTTCTACTCATAGCGACTCCTCCTTGGATTTCCAAAGCAGTATCACTATGGAAGTAGATTGCCCCATTTTCCTTCAGAGGAGTGGCTGGTGGGCTTGAACCACCAGCCTTCTGGTTAGCAGTCAGATGCCTTAGGCACTATGCCACCAGAGCTCCTAGTGAGTTAGTAGTGATTTGAAAATAATTACTAGGAGAGATTTCCTAAATAAAACTGAGGTCATAGGCTGAATTTATTTTTGTTCTATAGGCTCACACCATCCTGAGAGTGTGGACAATAGCATCTCAGTGCAGATAATGAATTTATTTAATTAGAAAATTTCCAAAGCTTTAGGCTTCAATAGAAATAGGGACAGACCTAACCTTTGGAGGACTTCTCTTTTCAAACCTCCTTGCTACGCAGTTTCCCTTCTTGCTCTTTTGGTGATCAGATGAAGCATATCATAAAGGCCACCTGATCTGAGCTCTAATCTGATTTAAAGCTCTGGAAATAGGAAGCTATGTTAAAGCAGAAAAATTAGGGGTTATCAGCACCATAAACTCAGCAACAAATGAAAATTACCTTGTTGCAGCAGGTCCCTGAGTTAGCTCTTTTATGCCATTTTCTTAGAAAGCCAGTGTTTATTATAGAGATAGATAGTTCCTTTGGTCCCCGGGAGACTGGATCCAAATGGGCTGGAAAATCAGAACTGAACAGCATCTGTTATCCAGAAAATTGTCCTTGTATGGTCTTCTAGACTCAGGAACCTCACCATTATCAATATGTTCATGTGAGATTTCAGGGAAATATTTAAAGTTATCACTTGAGTGCAAGGAGTTAGGGATGCTCTAACCTCTCACCTCCCAGAGGATTAGAATTAGCAGCTTCAGCCAAAATGGCAGCTGAACCAGTTCATCTCGTTCTCTCCTGTGACCAAGACACTTGTGACTAAGGGGGAGAGTCAGCTGGGTTGGCTTAGCAGCCTCTCAATGGTTGTGATTGGGAAGTGATCTTAGAGTCTGGGAAGGAAGGCACAGGATGTTGTAGTTATGTGTGCAGCAGCCAGTCAGAGCCTATCAATCTACCCTAATAATATCTGTTTCACAGAGTCATAGGATGAATTGAGTAAGATAAAATGTCAAAATACCTGGTCACTGCAGAATTATCATTCTAGTCTTGATGCTCTAAAGATAGAAACACGTGGGACAGAGGAACTGCTTTCTAATACTAACAATCTGAATCATGCTTAAGAGCAAGAACTTCAGTGTACAACGTTTCCTAACTATGCAAACTCAGTCAAATTTTTCAATCTCTTTACACTTCATTTTCCACATCTCTAAAAACGGGATGATAACAATACCTGTTGCAGGAGTTATATGAGATAACAGATGCAAAATACTTAGAATGATACCCAGCATGGAGGAAAGTTTTATTGTCTGTTGTCACCTTCCGTTTAGAAGATCAGAGCTCATGGTGTGCCCAATCCAGGTTTCTAGCAAAACTACCTCAACTCATATATGTAGCTTTTCTTGTTTTCTCTTATGGTTTATAGAACTCTGGGCCTATGCAGAAATTAAGGGAGAAGAAATGTCACGTTTTGAAGTGTTGAATACTGATTCATAGGCCATCACAATTCTAAAATATTTCTATGAGTATTTGATCATCTTTGTACTAAAGAATCAGACAGGGAAGCTGAGACTCCTTAAAAGGGTTGCAGTAGATAAAGTCCATGTACAATGAGAACTAACAGCTAATAAGTACTTTTTATCAGTCACTCTGCTTAGTCTGGTATGTTGTCTGATTTTCACATAATCCTCATAAGTGAGGTGTTAATATTTCCACTTTGTGTAGAAGGAAGTTGATGCTCACTTTGAGTATCATGGTCAAGACTCAAAATACAATAATTAGGAGAGTTCATATTTAAATATAGACTGATCTGATTTCTAAGACTGAGCTCTAACCACCATATTACACTTTCTTAGACAAGTAGTTCTGTGGTATGTCTCATGCCTTGGATATGATGGCAGAGGTGCTGCCTCAGATGAGCTCCAGATTGTTTAGAAGCTATGCCTCTACTGTAAGGGACAGTTAGGACAAATTCCCAAGACACATCCCATGCAATACAACTAACTAGGAAAGAAAAGCACTGAGAAAAGAGAACATCTCCTATATTCAGTTTGTACCTTTGGTCCCCATCCTGGGGTCCTGCCAAAGCCCAGTCTAGACAGTTTTGATTTGTAATTTCCTGATGTCTGTGGAGTGGAAGGAAAGACTGAGGAGAAGTTCAGACTTTTAAGATCAGGGACATCTCTACGTGAATGGGACCTGGTAGGGCCCTAGAGAAATAATATACCAAAGACATGAACCTGGTTATGATTTCCAGTTCTACTTACTAATCCTATGACTCTCTGCATGTCACTTAACTTAGCTGAGCCTGTGGAACAGTCTTAAATAAAATAGGGTTATTAGAAGGAATACTGAAAGAGAATATGAAATCATCCTGCCAGTGCTTTATGCATAGATAACACTTGGTATCTTGTCATCTAGTGCTGCTGTAACAGAAATGTCTCAAGTGGATGACTTGAATAAACAGAAATTTATTCTCTCACAGCTTGTTGTTGTTGTTGTTATATGCCGTCGAGTCGGCCCCTACTCATAGCGACCCCTCCTTGGGTTTCCGAGGCAGTATCACTATGGAAGTAGGATTGCCCAACCTTCCTTCCGAGGAGCGGCTGGTGGGTTTGAACCGCCAGCCTTCTGGTTAGCAGTCAAGTGCCTTAGCCACTATGCTACCAGAGCTCCCTCTCACAGCTTAGGAGGCTAGAACTCAAATACAGAATATCAGTTCTAGGAGAAAATTTTCTCTTCGTGTGTTTCCTGGTTCTAGGAGGTTCCCAGCACAGGTACTCTGTGACCGAAGGATGTGCTCCACTTCCAGCTCTTCTTCCTTGATGGTAGTATTCTACCTTCCTCTCCCACATATCTCTGCTTGCTTCTCTCTCCTTATATCTCTTGTAAGATAACATGTGTTTCAGGCTATGCTCCAGGGAAATTTCCATTACATTGCATCAGGGCTGTGACTGATTAAGCGTATTATATTCCACCCTAGTGCTCTTACAACTGATTGGTTTATCACATCAGATCACATCAAGGGGGTCATTATGTAACAGTCAAACTACATCATTACCTAACTGCAGTGGACACATATTTTGGGGAGACACAGTTCAAACCATGACATTTGAAAATATTTTCTGAATTAAATTTAGAGAAATATTTGCATGATAGATTTTCCCCTACTGCTTCACTGCTTTCTTTCATTTATTAAATCATAGACAAGTCTTTGATGCTAGACAAGTTACTCAATTTCTCTTTGCTTCAGTTTCCTATTCAGCAAAATAGAGGTAGTAATATTACCTCATAGAGTTTGTTATGAGGATCAAATTAGCTGCTGAATGGGGGCATGGGAGAGAGGGTGACGTTTTTAAAGTAGAAGGAGGTTGAATATGTTTAAATGACAACAGAAAGAAGCTAGAAGACAGGAGGGACACACACACACACACACACACATAGAGACACTTTATAGAAGAAAGAGAAAGAGGGTAATAAACAAAGGCATGTTGGGTGGGGTAGGGATAGTTAGTTGCCACAACATAGTTGCCACAACATAGCCACCTCATATCTTCTTTCTAATGAAATTCCAATTTTGTTTCCCTATCAAGCGGCCCCACCACTTGTCTGTCGGTTTATCATACTGTGGTGGCTTGTGTGTTTCTCTGAGGCTGGAGGCTATGCCACTGGTATTTCAAATATTGCTTATATTTGATTATATGGGTCACCCATGGTGGACAAGTTTCAGTAGAACTTCCAGACTAAGACAGACTCAGAAGAAGGGCGTGGCCATCCACTTCTCAAAGAACTGGCCAGTGAAAACCTTATGAAGAGAGTGAAACACTGTGTGATATATTACTTTATGAGTAGCCCTGAAGCATTGTCTGATATAGTGATGAGCCTCTCAGGTTAGAAGACACCCAAAATGCGACTGGAGAAGAGCTGCCTCTTCACAGTAGAGACAACCTTAATGATGTGGATGGAATAAAGTTTTTGGACCTCCATTTACTGATGTGGCATGACTCGACATGAGAAGAAACAGCTGCAAGCATCCATTAATAGTCAGAACATGGAACGCATGAAGTGTGAATCTAGGAAAATTGGAAGTTGTCAGAAATGAAATGGAATGCATAAAGATTGATATCCTAGGCATTAGTGAGCTGATATGGACCAGTTTTGGCCATTTTGAATCAGACAATCATATGATCTACTATGCTGGGAATGAAAAATTGAAGAGGAATGGCATGACATTCATTGTCAGAAAAAATGCTTCAAGATCTATCCTGAAGTACAATGCAGTCAGTGATAGGATAATATCTATATGCCTACAAGGAAGACCAGCTAATACTACTATTATTCAAATTTATGCACCAACCTCCAAAGCCAAAGATGAAGAAATAAGATTTTTACCAACTTCTGCAGTCTGAAATTGACCAAACATGCAACGAAAATGTGTTGATTATCACTGGTGATTGGAATGCAAAAGTTGGAAACAAAGAAGAATCACTGGTAGTTGGAATATATGGCCTTGGTCACAGAAATAATGGTGGAGATCACAAGATAGAATTTTGCAAGACCAATGACTTATTCATTCCAAATAACTTTTTTCAACAACACAAATGGCAGCTATGCACATGGACTTTGCCACATGGAGTACACAGGAATCAGATTGACTACATCTGTGGCAAGAGACAATGGAGAAGCCCAATATCTTTAGGCAAAACAATGCCAGGAGCTGACTGTGGAAAAGACCATCAACTGCTCACATGCAAGTTCAAGTTGAAGCTGAAGACAATTAAAACAAGTCTATGAGATCCAAAATACAACCTTGATTATATCCCTCCTGAATTTAGAGACCATCTAAAGAATAGATTTGATGCATTGAACACCAATGACTGAAAACCAGAGGAACTGTGGGATGACATCAAGAATATTATACATGAAGAAAGCAAAAGGTCATTAAAAAGATAGGAAAGGAAGAAAAGACCAAAATGGATGTCAGAAAGGCTCTGAAACTTGCCCTTGAATGGAGAGTAGCTAAAGTTAATGGAAAAAATGACAAGATAAAAGAGCTGGACAGAAAATTTAAAAAACCATTTTGAGAAGATAATATTAATAATAAACCAAATTCACTACTGTCGAGTCTGATCTGGCGCATAGCAACCTTCCTTGGGTTTACAAGGCAGTATACTACAGAAATAGATTGCCCAATCTTCCTTCCGAGGAGTGGCTGGTGGGTTTGAACCACCAGCCTTCTGGTTAGCAGTCAAATGCTTTTGGCACTATGCCACCAGAGCTCCCAATTATTATAATGAAATTTGCAAAGTCCTGGAGGTAGAAAACCAAGAGGGAATAACACACTCAGCATTTCTCAAGCTGAAAGAATTGAGGAACAAATTAAAGCCTCCAATTGAATTATTGAAAGATTCTATGGGTAAAATATTGATTGATGCAGGAAACATCTAAAGAAGATGGGAGGAATACACAGAGTCACTGTACCAAAAAGAATTGGCCAATATTCATCCATTTCAGGAGGTGTCATATGGTGAAGAGCCAATGATATTGAAGGAAGAAGGCAAAGCTTCACTGAAGGAATTGGCAAATAACATGGGTCCAGAAATTGATGGAATACCCATTGAGAGGTTTCAACAAATGGATGCTCTGCTGAAGGCACTCACTTGTCTATGCCAAGAAATTTGGAAGACCAACTGAATGGAAGAGATCCATATTTTTACCCATTCCAAAGAAAGGTGATCCCATAGAATGTGGAAATTATCAAACAATACCATTAATATCACATGCAAGTAAAATCTTACTGAAGATAATTAAAAAATGGTTGCAGCATACATTGACAGAGATCTTCCAGAAATGGAAGCTGGATTCAGTAGGGGATGTAGAATGAGGGATTTCATTGTTGATGTTAGATGGATTTTGCCTGGAAGCAAAGAATACCAGAAAGATGTTTACTTGTATTTCATTGACTATGCAAAAGCATTTGATTGTGTGGATCATAACAACTTATGGATAACATTGAGAAGAATGGGAATTCCAGAATACTTAATTGTGTGCATGAGGAATCTGTACATAGACCAGGATGGTGTCTTTCAAACAGAACAAGGGGATACTGCATGGTTTAAAATCAGGAAGGGAGTGCATCAGGGTTGTATCCTTTCACCATACTTATTCAATCTGTATGCTGAGCAAATAATCCAAGAAGCTAGACTATATGAAGAAGAGCATGGCATTGGGATTTGAGGAAGACTCATTAACAACCTGCAATATGCAGTTGACACAACTTTGCTTGTTGAAAGTGAGGATGACTTGAAGCACTTACTGATGAAGATTTAAGACTACAGTCTGCAGTATGGATTACACCTCAACATAAAGAAAACAAAAATCCTCACAAATGGACCAGTAAGCAGTGCCATCATAAATGAAGGAAATATTGAAGTTGTCAAGGACTTTATATTACTTGCATTCACAATCAACACTAATGGAAGCAGCAGTCAAGACATCAGACAACATACTGCACAGGGCAAATCTGCTTTAGATTTAAAAGATTTAAAGACCTCTTTAAAGTGCTAAAGAGCAAAGATATTTGCTTGAAGACTAAGGTGTGCCTGATGCAAGCCATGGTATTTTCAATCACCTCATGTTGTTGTTGTTGTTATGTGCCATCGAGTCGGCCCCGACTCATATGTGTGTGAAAGTTGGAAAATGAATAAGGAAGACGCAAGAAGAGTTGATGCTTTTGAGTTGTGGTGTTGGTGAAGAATGCTGAAAGTACCATGGACTGATAAAAGAACTAACAAATCTGTCCTTGGAGACATGCAACTGAAATGCTCCTTGGAAGCAAGAACGGCCAGACTTCGTCTCACCTACTTTGATCATGTTGTCAGAAGGGCTCATTCCTTGGAGAAGGATATCATGCTTGGTAAAGTGAAGGGTCAACAAAAAAGAGAATAAAAAACCAAAAACCAAACTCACTGCTGTAGAGTTGGATCCAACTCATAGGGACCCCTCCTTGGGTTTCCGAGATGGTATCACTACAGAAGTAGATTGCCCAACCTTCCTTCTGAGGCATGGCTGGTGGGTTTGAACCACCAACCTTGTAGTTAGCAGTCAAATGCCTTGGGCACTACACCATAAGAGTTCCCAAAATCTTTATGGAAGTAGATTGCCCAATCTTCCTTTCATGGAGTGGCTTGTGGGTTTGAACCACCATGGATTGACACAGTGGCTGCAATGATGGGCTCAGGTATAGCAAGAATTGTGAGTCTGGCATAGGATGGGACAATGTTTTGTTCTGTTGTACATAAGATCACTATGAGTCAGAGAAGACTGGACGGCACCTACACAACAACAACAACATCAAGTGACCATTTGTTTGGGGGAAGTGTGGTGTATCCTCAAACCATATGTGTGCAATCTGTATTAGTCTAAACCAATTATGATAATGCTCTTCCTTTTTCTAGTGACTGATCTAGGGATAAGCATGAGACACGATTCTAGCCAGTGAAATAAGAAAGAAAAACTGCTGGAAGTATTTGGGAGACAATTCTGTGTTCCTGAAAAGAGGGTCATGAATAAATTTTCTGTTTTCGGAATGTGTTGTGCAAGGGATGCTGGAATTTTTATTAGCAATGACTGTTAGGCTTTTGATTGTTGTTGTTGTTATGTGCCATTGAGTCATCTCTGACTCATAGTGAAACCGTCTTGGGTTTCCGAGGCAGTATCACTATGGAAGTGGATTGCCCAACCTTCCTTCTGATGAGTGGCTGGTGGGTTTGACTACTAGCCTTCTGGTTAGCAGTCAAGTGTCTTAAGCACTACACTACCAGAGCTCCCAGCTCAAGAGTGGAGAGCCATAATATTATGTTGAGTTTCTGCTCTTCCTCCAAGTTCAGTGGGTAGTGACTGGGGTCTTAACAGCTTGCAAATGGCCATGTAGGATATAATAACTGGTATTTTCCTAGAACAGTAAAGGAATAAAGAGACCCAGAAATTGTAAACAGAAAAGTTCTTCAGCTCTAATTGCCTCCATGAACTACTAGTACATCCACTGCCATTAGTTCAAAAGTGATGGATGGTGCTTATCATTACTGAGCATTTTGATCAGGGACCCATTAGATGGATTTTGATCAAAAGAAGGAAATTTGTGGAATGAAACTTCAAATTTTTATTGGAAACTAGAGCCACTGAACAACTTGAGACTATAAGGATCTCTGAATCTATTCCCTAGAAACAACTTTTATATTTTGCCTCAAAACTATATATGAAGACATCTTTCAACTAAACAACAATTTCACACAATAAACAAAGAATGTCTGCCTTGACCATTGTACTCTACTGAAGAACTAACTATATAAAGTTGAAATGACCTCAGTAATTCTAAAACATAAATGAGAACTTTAAAGTACATAGAGTATAAGTTAACAGGGGTGAAAAAATCAGGGCAGAGAAAATGAGAATTGTGACACAATGTGAAGTGTGAAGTATATAAACATTGTCATGTAAAAATTGCTGAATAGATGTGTGTTTTGTTGTGCATGTTTTCACCAAAAAATTACTCAATTCAGCTCCCCCCTTAAAAAAAAAAGAGTGAAGTGCCAACAATACTCAATCTGGAGATTAGCAACTCAAAGACCAGTTTGACTGAAGAAGGAAAAGATAAAAATAAGTCTATCCTCTGAGCAGAATTAAGGGTGATGTTTCACGTGGCACCAGAGGTAGTTGGTTATTACAGTAGTTAAATGATATAGATTTTATCCAACTTCTCTTGCCATCCAAACACTGAAACAGAACCCCAAATATAATGTTCACGCATTCTCTTCTCTAACCTATCAGAATCCAGAAATTTGATTCTGGTTCCTCTTCTCATATATTTTTCCAGGTGATCTTGTAATTCTGATGCAAAGACAGCAGAACTTAGAGGAAAGAGCATGGATTTTATACTAGTGTAATCAGGCTTGAATCCTGGTTCCTAGCTTAGCCACCATCTTGGAGGTTGATTCCTTAGTTCTAGAGTGAGGCTAACAGTATATGCTATTACAACTGCAGAGCTGTAGTTGAAGTTAAAGTTAATATACACCATGCACTGAAACTTGGCATGAAGCAAGGCACATAGTGCTCAGTAGGCTGATGTCAGTGAAAATGCGACAGAAAAGATCTCTGAAAATTCTTTTCTTCATAACAGCAATGAGAATATTTACCAAGGTGATCAGAATAAAAATTTTTATAATTCTGAAAATTAACTGAAGACTTGTAGCAACCCAGAGAGTGTTTCTTTAAAACAATGGCTGAATCTCAGTAAGAACAGTGAGATTGGTAGCATTTTAACTTGTCCTATTCCCATTACCCTTCTCCAGATCAGATTTAGCCTTGAAAATTAAAAATTTAGCAGTCTGGTAGCCACTGGAGGAGACAAAATGGAGTGACAGCTCCTTCAAAGCCCAATTCCAGATATTTGTCATTATTTGAGCTGTCCCATGGTTCCCTGGAAGACTCAACTTGCAAGGAAGGCCATCTTTATTTGACCTGACTTGTAGCTTTCCCTATGTGAGTAGCCTTTTCTTTGGAAGCATTTGTCAAAACAATGAGAAGCAATTGTTTAGCATCAAGGCTACCTGACAGTGTGGATAAAAGTTGGAGCAAACAATAGCCTAATGAAAAAACTTAAAAGGAAAAGGGGCATTGAAAAGCTCCAATGTATTTCTGGTACTCTAGAAGACAATATGAATGAGTAGGAATCTAGACATACCAAGGACTGTGCATATGTTCTAGAAATACCAAAGAAGGTCCTAAACTTTTATCTCTGGCTTACTCTAAAGTTCAGAAAAAGCAGGAAATGAAGGGTAAAGTGAAATTGTAAACCGCCTAATTGAGTTTTGAAGGTGTGCCCCAATATGGGAGAATTATTCTTTCTATTTATTTAAGGAAATCTCTTTCTAATCATTAGCTGACCACATACTACAAAGTATACAAACTTTAAAGAATTAGGTCTTAAAAGTCTACAAGCAAACATATAAATGAACAAAGAAACATCAACAACAAACCCTGGGAGAAGAAATATAGTTTCTAGAGTTGTCATATTATATATTTTAAATCACCAGTTTTTAACCAAAAAAATTATGAGACATTCAAAGAAACAAGAAACTATGGTCCAAACATAGGAATAAATGCAACCAACAGAAATTGTTCCCAAGGAAACCTGTATGATGTGCTTGCCAGAGAAAAACTTTCTATTAGCAATTTAAAATATGTTCAAAGAACTGAAGGAAAACATATCTAAAGCACTAAAAGAAAGTACAAGAACAATGTCTTACCACATAGACACTATTAAGAAAGATATAAATATTATCAAAAGAAACCAAGTAGAAATTCAGGAAGTGAAAAGCACAATAGCAAATTAAAAATTCACTAGAGGGGGCCAATAGCAGATTTAAGCAAGCAGAGGAAAGAATTAGTAATTTCAAGATGATCAATTTAGATAATCCAGTGTGTACTGCCAACCACTCTGAAAGGGATCACAATAGCTGATCTTGGACAGAGTGGGAGAAAAATGTGGAACAAACTCAAAATAATATACAAGATCAGGTGACCCAGTCTGATAGACACTGTGGAACCCCTCAGACTGTGGCCCTTAGTCACCCTTCAGGCCTGAAAATGAACTTACACTCATGGATCAACTTTTCAGCCAAACAATAGAAAGGCATATAAAGTGAACAATAATACCAGGGAGGTTCACACTCCTTAGAAGAGTCAACCGTAAGAGATCAAAAGGGCAGCATTTGCCCAAGGATAATGGTAAAAGGCAGGAATAGATAGGAAAGAAGGACACAGGAAAATGATAACCATAGGCAGGAAGTAGGAGGAGAGCTGTTACATTGTGGGGATTGCAATCTATGTTAGGAAGCAAAATGTGTGTGAACTGTTGAATGGAAAACAAATTTGCTTTGGAAACATTCAATGAAATCACAATAAAGAAGTTAAAAATAAATTAATTAATACTTCACTTTAAAAAGTTGGGGGTCACATGTTGATTTGGATGAGGGAAAGGACGGTGTGGAGTCTGTGACCAGCATGATGACATTTGGGAAAGGAAGGACACTGAAACTTGCACATGAGATACAGGCAACAAAGGCAAATACTAGTACATGCACAATACTCCATTACCACTAGCACCAAATACTAGGCTATGGGTAAATGGATAGACAGGTGAGAAGATCAGGTGGGGCTAGGTGAACAGGAATACAACCTACACCAAGGATAGGTTTGGCTGAAGATAATCTATATATGCACTTGTGCTACAAAATTAGGCACATACATTATAGAAGCAATAGGAGACAGAGATGGAGGAACTTTCTCAGAGACGACTAAACACCTTGAGAAGGAGAATCACTGGGCCTGCAGACTCAGGACCGGTCTCAGGGGACATCACGCTCAACTGGCACAACATAGTACGTAAAAATCTTGTTCTACAACCTACTTTGGTGAGTAGCGACTGGGGTCTTAAAAGCTTTTGAACAGCTATCTAAGATGCAACTATTGGTCTCCTCTCATCTGGAGCAAAGTGAAGAAAATAAAGCCACCTGTAACTAATTAGTCCAAGGATAAGATGGACCACAAGGATCTAAGCCTTTATGACCTCAAGATGGAAAGAAGTAGATGATGCCCAGTTACAAATGCCAACTGCTTGGAAAGGGATCAAAACTCTAGATCCTGGATAGAGTGGGAGGAAAAACATGTGGAACAAAATTCAAAACACAAAACTGACCAGACTTACAGGTCAGATAGAGACTGGTGGAACCCCCCACACTATGGCCCTGGGTTATCCTTTGGGCCTAGAAATGGACTCACTTCCATGGATTGGCTCTAAGCCCAAGAACAGAAATGCAGAACACCTACCCCAGGGTGATGCACCCACTTACTCTAGGGAGATGTATCCCTTAGATCATCAGCCATGAGACACCAGAAGGGGCAGCATTCACACAGAGGGAAAGCTGGACAGACAGTAATGCACAGTTAAGAAGGGCACAGGGGTGTGTAGTCACAGGGACAGGAGGAGAGGAGAATTTTTTCATGGTTGAGGATGGTAATCCGGGCCACGAAATCAAGTGTGCATGAACTGTTGGATGTAAAACAAATTTGCTTTTTAAATTTGCACCCAAAGTACAAAAAAAAAAAAAAAAAAGAAAGAAAGAAAGAAAAAGAAAAAAATAAAAAGAACATCTACATCATGAGTAGAATAAACAGAAAAGCAGCAATTAAAAAAAAAAAAATCCAGTCTGAGCAGAAAAAAAAGTGAATGGAGTCTCAGAGACTTGTATAAAACCTTCAATAGTATCAACATAGGCACAATAGGAGTCCCAGAAGGAGAGAAGTAAAAGCAAGGAACAGAACTTAGCCTACTTGACCCTGGGACAGAAGTATATGGTTCCCAGTTACCACTGCCAGCCACTCAGAAAGATATCAAAGTAGGAGATCCTGGATAGAGGGGGACAAAAATTTGTAACAAAATTCAAAATAATAAAAAAGACCAGGTTTACAGGTCTGATAGAAACTAGTGAAACCCTGCAGAGTATGGCCCCTACTCACCATTGTGGGCTTAGAATTGAACTCACTCCCATGGCTTCTAGCCAAAAAATAGATAGGTCTACAAGGTAACAATTATACTAGATAGGTACACTTCTTAGAATAATCAACCATGGGAGATCAGAAAGGCACATTTGCATAGGGAGATAGCTCAGAGGCCAGGAACGCATGGGAAAGAAGGACACAGGGAGAAGGTAACCGCAGGCAGAAAGCTGGAAGAAAGGTGTTACATTGTGGGGATTGCAATCACTGTTGTAAAACAAAATGTGTGTGAACTGTTGAATGGAAAACTAATATTCTCTGTAAATTTCCACCCAAGTTACAATAATAATAATAAAGAATATGTGAAGAATAATTGGCTTAAAACTCCCCAAAACATTAACCTACACATCCAAGTAGTTCAATGAATTCCAAGTTGAATAACTGGAAGAAAGCCACACTCAGACTCATCATAATGAATCTGTCAAAAGACAAAGACAAAGAGAGAATCTTAAAAGTACAAAGAAAGAAGTGACCCATGATTATCAAGAATTCTGAATAAGCCTAATGACTAGTTCCTTTTCCAAAATGATGGTGACAAGAAGGCAAATAGATGCTATAATCAATATGTTGAAAGAGAGAAAGAGAGAAAAAAAAAAGCTCTTTACAAAGAATCTATAGGTAACAAAACTATTCTTTAAAAATTTAGAGAAATGAGACATACTCAGACAAACGAAAACCCTAAGTATTAATTGCTAGCAGATCTACTCTACAGGAAAAATGAAAGGGAGTATTTCTTTTTTTTTTTTAATTGTGATTTGGGTGAGGATTTACAGAGCAAATTCACTTTCTAAACAGCAGTTCACATATACTTTGTCTCATGTCATTGACCACAGTTTACCACAATGCAACAGCTCCCCTCCCACATCTTCCCCAGTTACCTCTTCCCAGTGTCCATCCCTTCATACTCTTCTGCACCCTGAGCTGTCTCCCTGTGCATAAGCAGCCCTTCTTTCTCCCATGATTGTTCTCTTCAAGGCGTGTATCTACTTGAGGTAAATGTTTAACTCACATGCCTGTATTTTGTTTGGTTGGAAACCACAGGTGTGGGTTCAATTCCAGACCTGAAGGGCAGCTAGGTGCCATAGTCTCAGTGGTTCCACCAGGCTCTATCGGACCAGCAAACCTGGTCCCCACCTTTTTTTTTCTTCCTCCAAATGATTTTGAGTTTTGTACCACATTGTTCTCCCTCTCTATCCAGGATCTCCTACATAGATCCTCTTCCAAGCGGATGACAGTGGTAGCCGGGCACCATCTAGTTCTTCTGGTCTCATAGCTGTATAGGCTGCAGATCGGATGGTGTACCAGTCGCTAGGACTAATTGTTTCCATGAATTTTGGTTTTCTTCATTCTTCTTTGCTCTGGACAAGGAGAGACCCATCGTTGCATCTAGATGGCAGCTTGCTAGCTTTTAAGATCCCAGTTGCTACTCGCCAAAGTAGGAGGTTGGACAATATTTTGTATAGTATTTTATGCCAATTGAGGTTGATGTCCCCTGTGACTATGGTTCCAAGCCCGCAGGTTCAAGTACTCGGTCTAAAGGGAGTATTTCAACATGAAATGTAAGGATATTAGACACTCTCCACATGATCAAATAAAGAGTACTTCCTGGTAAGGTTGCTGTTGTTGTTGGGTACCATTGTGCTGTGTCTGACTCATAATGACCCTGTGTACAACAGAACCAAACACTGTCACACCCTTTGCCATCTTCACGGTCATTGTTATGTTGGAGCCCACTGTTGTAGCCACTGTGTCCATTTATCTTGTTGAGGGTGCTCTTTGTCACTGACCCTCTGCTATACCCAGTATGATGTCCTTCTCTGAGCTCTGCTCTCTCCCGATAACATGTCCAAAGTTCGTGTGATGAAGTCTGGCCATCTTTGTTCCAAAGGAGCATTCTGATTGTACTTCTTCTGAGACAGATGTATCCATTCTTCTGAGAGTCTGTGGTATATTGAATATTCTGCACCAACCCTATAATTCAAATACATCAATTCTCCTTTGGCCTTCCTTATTCAATGTCTAGCTTTTACATACATATGAAGTGATTGAAAATACCATGGCTTGCATCAGACACACCATAGTTCTCAAGTGACATTTTTGCTTTTTAACACTTTTTTTTTTTCCTGCTAGTCACTCTCTCTCTTTTAACTTTTTATTGTGATTTGTATTTCACAAAGTAGATTTTTTTTTACATTCAACAGTTCATATGCATTTTGTTTTGTGACATTATTATAGTCCCCGCAATGGAACAGCTCTCTCCCCACCTTCTCCATGTGGTTACTCCTTCCCTGTGTCCTCGTCACCTATGTGTTTTGGTTACCGAGTGCTGCTGTGACAGAAAATACCCCAGATGTATGACTCGGCAGCCCCTAACAAAAATAAGTAGCACTGATTTTTCAGAAATTAAGTTCAACAAACAAAAATCAATCATTATAAATACCACATTAATAGAATAAAGACTTTGTGCTCAGTAACAATAGCTGCTTTTATTGCTATTGCTCTTGGTTTCACATCCACTGCCTAAGCACTGCCACCCATTTAAATGCAGCAGTTGCTTCAACTTTTGTATGAGATGTGATTTAAATGATAGCCTCCCTTTCAGGTTACAGGTACTTTCTGGAGTGCGTGTGGCAAGACCTATTTGGCTCTGTCATTCCCCTATGTCCTGGGGATATTATCTTTGAAGAATTGTCAAAGAAATCTCTGTGCATACCTGAAGATTCTTTAATTGAACAACCAGCACAATCCCAGATTTTCAAACAATGTCATTAGGAAAGTGTAAAGAATGTATTATTTTAGATTGCAACCCTGGACATATTGACACTAGGATTTTAACCTCCATTCAGCCTCCAGCTCCAGATGTATTCAGTATGATAATGTATCAAGTACCAAAGTTCTTATGGACTGAATATGGCCTGATGCATTTATAACACATTTGAGAGGTTGGTTCAGTATCTCGGTCTCCTCTGGTGATCTCAGCCAGTGGGGAAATTTCCTCAGGGGTATGCAGCCTGAAGGAAACCCCATGTCGATTTTCACTCAGCATGTAGAATCTTTTATGTTCCAGATCATGATACCCAAGGGCTTATCAGAAGACTGTTTATGCTGTAATTTTACTGATCAGGAACGCAGGATTTTAATAGATTAGCTTAAAGTGCATGGAAAAGAAACAATCATGTGAATATATATTGTTCATAGCAAAATTCTGCAAAATACTCATTTGTAAGAAAGAAAAATTCCTTAACAAATGGAGATAATTAATTCCTGCGAGGGCAAAGCCTAACTCTAACAATAGGTCTTTTAGAGTTCTCAGCATCTTCTCTAAACACTGTGTCTCAAGAAGAAGCTGTTTTCTCATTTTAAGAGCAGAATAAGAGTAGAGTAGTAAGTGATAAAATGAGCAGGAAATATTTGAGTATCTTGTTTTGAAAGCATAGATCTTGGCCCTAGGGAAGAGCAGATGGTTCTCCTTAGTACCGAAAGCCTTAGGGTTTCAAATTAAGACAGTATTTTCATTTCCTTTGATTTCAATTTCAAATACATCGAGGTTTGAAAATGTTTATTGAATCCAGTTGAAGAAATTTGCACCATCTTGACATTATCTGAGGTTTATAATTCTCAAGTCAGTTGAGAATGAGAAAATAGACATTACATGATGTGGTATTTCAACAGCTGTGTATAGTCATTACTTCTTCTTACTGTATTCATTGGAACTTTTCTTCAACTACACAGACAGCTACGTAAGTTTCTAGCATTGTTCATTTATTTCCTGTTCTTACGTTTCCCTTTTCTCCTATACACTCACTCACTCATTCACGGGAGCTCTGGTGGTGTAGCGCCTAAGGCATTTGACTGCTAACCGGAAGGCTGATGGTTCAAACCCACCAGCCACTCCTTGGAAGGAAGGTTGGGCAATCTACTTCTCTAATGATTTTCTTCTAAGGAATTTATAATTATAATCATTTAAGTATTACTTTATGAATTTGGTTGGGGAACCCTTTTATATGTTCTAGGATATTTTGTAGAAATAAGTACATGGATCGACACGTACATGGGAATATCTATAATTTACTCATAAAAAATTTACATTTTCTGGGCTTCCAAGCCAATTCCTAGGCTTTTGGGTATGGAGAGAGTACAGAAATGTGGATGCTACTTGGAGAGGTCACTGAGGGCTTCCTCTAGGAGTAGATCATATAGTATGATGATTTGGATAGTTAGAGTTTGGTTGATGTAGTCACTCATTTTCCACAATACAGGGTTCTACTTCTGTCATTATGGGGATGAAAGGGGTGGGAGAGCTCACTTCATACTTATAGGAGGAGATAGGAGGGGCAACTGAGAATAAAGAAAACTGGGGATGTAAATGGGACGGGGTTCTAATCTTCATTACAGACAGGACAGGTCAACAAGGAGGGAGGAGAAGGACAACATTTTCAAAGGAATTCTTCAGTTCTAAAACTGGGATCCAAAAGAGGAATGCATTAAAATATAGGGCCTGCAAGGACACAATGTACCATCTGCCGTGGTTGGGATTTGTATTAAACTGAAGACTTAGGCACATTTTTAATTCTACCTTATTCAAGCTCTCCTGCATTTTGTTCTTACCAGAAGAGACCTTGTTTCTGCTAGAGTCGATGTGGTCCTGGCAGTATGACTGCTTCTGTGAATTCAGACCTACCTATTTTCTTTGAGAGTCAAGACAAATATTGCTAAAGATAAGAGATGAAAGTTAATTCTCTTTTCACCTTAAGGTGAGTTTCCTTGTACACACTATCTTAAGTGTAGGATGTAAGGTGGAAAAAAATCTGTCTTGGGCTTTAGGAGACCTGAATTCTTATTTTGGGCTGACAGTAACTAGTTAGCTGCTTCTTCTAAGAAAGTCACTTTACCTCATTGGTCCTCAGTTTCTACATCTTTATAGACAGTATTATCTTGGTCATGCAGTTGTTAAGCAATTGGCTGCTAATTGAAAAGTCTGTAGTTTGAACCTACCAGCTGCTCTGCAGAGAAACATATGGTGGTATAGTTTCATAAAGATTTACAGCCTTGGAAACACTATAGGCAGTTCTACTCTGTCTTATACGGTCACTATGAGTTGGAATAGGAGCTCTGGTAGCATAGTGCCTAAGGCACTTGACTGCTAACCAGAAGGCTGGCGGTTCAAACCCACCAGCCACTCCTCGGAAGGAAGGTTGGGCAATCCTACTTCCGTAGTGATACTGCCTCGGAAACCCAAGGAGGGGTCGCTATGAGTCGGGGCCGACTCAACGGCAAACAACAACAACAACAACAACAACAACAATGAGTTGGAATGGACTTGATGGCAGTGGGTCTAGTTTGATTTATCAGCTTGAAAATATGTAAGGTAGCTAAAGATCTTTTAGCTGCAATGATAAAGATCTCTTTAGCTGCAAAGATCTTGTTGGTGCAATAATTCTATGATCTTGCCCAATGGTTCCCTGAATCATTAACATGTGACTCTGTATTTCACAGTCTAGCAAAATGACTGCCATCATTTCATATAGTCATTGGTGGTGACTGGTGGTGACTACCAGCTCACTCTCCAAAGCTGGCAGTTCTGATTCCTAAAACTAAACTGGGTTTCTGTTGGGACAGGCACTGGATAAGTTCTTAAGGACTAGAGAGAGACATCCTGGGTTTGAGTTCCAGACTCGTGTATTTTTAATTATTATGACTTTGGGCAAGTCACTAATGTTCCCTACTCCTGATTTTTTTTCTAGAAAATAGAAATAATTATATCACCTATCTCATAGATGTGAGGACTAAAGGAAATCATCTATCTATCTATCCACACACACACACACACACACAGCATTTAGTATTGTACCAACCATATGGCAAATATGTAATGAAAATTACCTACTGTTATAGGAACTACATGGTAGC
>NW_006922444.1:660254-671813 GCF_000298275.1 Orycteropus afer afer
TTAAACAAACATTCTCTTCCCCATTTAATGGATTTGGGGCCTTTGTCAAAGATCAGCTGACTATAGGTCGATGGATCTATATCTGGGTTCTCAATTCTGTTCCATTGGTCTATGTATCTGTCATTGAACCAATACCAGGTGAGGGCTCTTTTATGATAGGTCTTAACTGCTGCACCAACACAGCTCATTTCTCCAAAATTATGGGTATTAGATGTTTTGATTGGCAGTAGGCACACCATTGGTCTTTGGATTCAGACACACAAAAGAACTGATCCTGTGTTTGAGTCTGACAATTAAGAATGGACATCAAAGACATCAATTTTTTGAGGGTCACATATAATTTTTTAAAGTAGACTATACATGGAGTGAAGAAGCCCTGGTGGTGCAGTGGTTCAGTGCTCCCAACTAAGTAAATGTTTGGTGGTTGGAACTTACCAGCCACTCCGCAAGGGAGAAAGATATGGCAATTTACTTCCATAAAGATTTACAGCCTTGGAAATACTACACAGCAGTTCTACTCTGTCCTCACGCACATGCATGCACTGCCATGGAGTCGGACCCTACTCATTAGCGACCCCTCCTTGGGTTTCTGAGGTGGTATCACTATGGAAGTAGATTGCTCAACCTTACTTCCAAGGAGTGGATGGTGGGTTTGAACCTGCAGTCTTCTGGTTAGCAGTCAAATGCCTTAGGCACTATGCCACCAGAGCGCCTATAGGGTCATTATAAGTCAGAATCAACTTGTTAGCAATTTTGAGTTTATACATTGAGTAAAATTAGTCCCTTTCATTGTACAATTCTGTAACCTTTGTCTAATGCATATAGAAAAGGCATCAATCGTAGTATAAGCCCAAGTTGTTTTGTTTGTGTGTAGGTGTCTCTATGGTGTGGGTAAAAGAGGAAGCCAATAAAATCACAAAAGAGGACTATTCAAATATTTTCTGTTTCCTCAAGATTTCTAAGAAGCTGAATGACATAATAATGGAATAATGGAGATGAATATGTTGCAGTTGGGGTTTTCTATCTGGTTTTAGTCATGAAACAAAACCTTCGGCACAGAACTTCATGAAGACATGAAAAAATATCAGTCAGTTGTTGATTCTCCAAAGGGTCATCCCCTCGGGAGAGCAGTTGGCAATTAGAAATGCATTTAACTTCCTCCTCAAGAGTTCTTTCTCCTGGAAAGATTCTCTGATGCATTGGGCCATCCATTATGGAAACTACGTATTCTTGGTCTCTAAGTTCAGCCCTTCAACAAAGCATTTGTGGGACCACATGGAAGAGGTTTCCTTTTCATGTACCTTATTATTAGACAGAGAGAATTCATTTACTCCTACTGCCTTGGTTCTCTAACAACACATGAGGATATGTAGAAAAAAAGAATCTGAGGTCTAGGAAAAACTGAGAATTAATAGTGGCAAAACTTAGTTTTAAATATGATCTTGAAGTTGAAATGTATGTATTCTTCATTAAATAAATGGAAATGGGCTTTGAATTAAGCAGATTCTAGTTGAATGTTGTTGTTAAGTGCCATCAAGTCAGCTCTGATTCATAGTGACCCTGTGTACAACAGAATGAAACACTGCCCAGTCCTGGGCCAGCCTCACAGTCCTTGCTATACTTGAGCCCATCATTGCAGCCACTGTGTCAATCCATCTTGTTGAGAGTTTTCTTCCTTTTCACTGACCTTCTATTTTACCAAGTGTGATATTCTTCAGGGAATAGTCCCTTTTGACAGCTTTACCAAAGTAGGTGAGGCAAAGTCTGGCCATTCTTTCTCCTAAGGAGCATTCCAGCTACAGTTCTTCCAGGACAGATTTGTTCTTTCTTCTGGCAGTCCATGTTGTTGTTGTTGTTGTTATGTGCCGTCGAGTCGGCCCCGACTCATAGCAACCCCTCCTTGGGTTTCCGAGGCAGTATCACTACGGAAGTAGGATTGCCCAACCTTCCTTCCAAGGAGTGGCTGGTGGGTTTGAACCACCAGCCGTCTGGTTAGCAGGCAAGTGTCTTAGCCACTGGCAGTCCATAGTGTTTTCAATATTCTTCTCCAACACCACAATTCAAAGTCATCAACTCTTCTTTGGTCTTCCTTATTCATTGACCAGTTTCATATGCATATGAGGCTATTGAAAATATCACGGTATGGGTTAGGTGTGGACACAATATTGATCTCTTCCAGTTAATTGGCCAGGTAGCTCTCTTCCAAATTTCTTGACATAACTGTGTAAGTGCCTCCAGCACTGCATCTGTTTGTTGAAACATCTCAATGGGCATTCTTTCAATTCCTAGAGCTTTGTGTTTTACCTATTCCTTCAGTGCAGCTTGGACCTCTTCCTTCAATACCATTGATCTTGATCATAAGCTACCTCCTGAAATAATTAAACATCAGCCAATTGTTTTTGGTACAGCGACTCTGTGTATTCTTTCCATCTTCTTTTGATGTTTCTTGCACCAGTCAATAGTTTGGCTACAGAATCTTTCAACTACAAGCTTTTAGTTCCTTCTTTCAGCTTGAGAAATATCAAGATGTTCTTCTTTTTTGGATTTCTAACTCCAGGTCTTTGCAGATTTCATTATAATACTTTGTCTTCTCAAGCTGTCCTTTGAAATCTTCTGTTCAGTTCTTTTATTTCATCATTCTTTTCATTCACTTTAGCTACTCTCCATTCAAGAGCAAATTCCAGAATCTCTTCTGACATCCAGTTTGTCTTTTCTTCCTTACCTGTCTTTTCAATAGCCTTTTGCTTTCTTCATGTGTTATGCTCTTGATGGCATCCCACAGCTTGTCTGATCTTTGGTCATTGGTGTTCAATGCATCAAGTCTATTCCTCAGATGGGCTCCAAATTCAGGTGGGATATACTCAAGGTCGTATTTTGGCTCTCTTAGACTTGTTTCAACTTTCTTCAATTTCAACTTGAAGTTGCATATGAGCAATTGATGGCTTTTCCATAGTCAGACCCTGGCCTTGTTTTGACTGATGATATATTGAGCTTCTCCATTGCCTCTTTCAACAGATGCAGTTGATTTTATTCCTGTATATTCCATCTGATGAGCTCCATGTGTATAGTCACCATTTATGTTGTTGAAAAACATATTTACGATGAATAAGTTGTTGGTTTTGCAAAACTGTACAATGCAATCCCCTCAGGTTGAATGTTGTTAGGTGCTGTTGGGTCACCTCCAACTCAGACGGACCCCACACACAATAGATTGAAACACTGCCCAGTCCTGCACCAGCCTCATCATCCTTGATAGACCTGAGCCCATCGTTGCAGCCACTGTGTCTATCCATCTCATTGAGGGAACTTCCCCTTTTTTGCTGACCCTCTACTTTACCAAGCATGATATCCTTCTCCATGGAATGGTTCCTTGTGAAACATGACCAAAGTAGGAGAGGCAAAGTCTGGCTATTCTCACTTCCAAGAGTATTCTGGCTGCACTTTTCCAGGATAGATTTGTCAGTTCTTTTAGCAGTCTGTCGTAGTCTCAGTATTCTTGGCCAACACCACAACTCAAAAGCATCAGCTCTTCTTCAGACTTCCTTATTCATTGTCCAGCTCTTACATGCATATGAGGTGATTGAAAATACCATGGCTTGGGTTAGCCACATCTTAGTCTTCAAGGAGATATCTTTGCTCTTCAGCACTTGAAAGAGGTCTTTTGCAGCATATATGCCCAATACAACACATCATCTGATGTCTTGACTGCTGCTTCCATTGGTGTTGATTATTGAACCAAGTAATATGAATTTTTTGACAACTTCAATCTTTTCTTCATTTATTGGAGTCATATTGGGCCAGTTGTGAGGATTTTTGTTTTCTTTATATTGAGGTGTAATCCATACTGCCAACTGTAGTCTTTCTTATTCATCAGTAAGTGTTTCAAGTTATCCTCATTTTCAGCAAACTAAGTTGTATCATCTGCATATTGTAGTTTGTTAATGAGCCTTCCTCCAATTCTGATGCCATGTTATTCTTCATGTAGTCCAGTTTCTCAGGTTATTTGATTAACATACAGATTGAACATACAAACTTAATTTATTGACTTTCAAACCAACAGTATGAGTTAAAACCACATATCAATAATCTTTGGCTGGTGGATTAAATATGGTATTGAGAATGATTGTAATGTAGTTAGGAATGTCTCACAGTAGTGCTCTGACCTTCTCAAGGTAGTTATGGAATAATATAATTTGACAGTTATGTAATGATGTCATCTAGCAATTATATAATGATGTAATCATTCTCCATTTTGTGATGTGATGTTGTCATTCTACTTTTTCACGTAACACTGTTTTGCATAATGACCTGGTATTTAGAACTTATGTTAATAAGAAGAGTGGATGTATTTGTATAATTATAATTATGATTTACAAACCCTTCTGTGTTTTTTAATTCATGCTATCTTATATATGCTTTCAAGTATTATTAGTCTCCAAAATTATTATTTCTAATGAATGCATTGTTCCTTCATTCTGATGCTCAAGAAAAAATTCTGAAAGATTACTGTGATCCTAGGGAATACTGTTCCTTTCTTTTGGATATTCTCAGTTTCATAAGAATTTTGCAGTTTCATAATAATAAACAATTATTATAGTAATAAATACAATAAATAATAATTAATAATAATAAATGATAAGAGACCCAACTAAGAGATATTTTGAGGTATCTATTCTTGGAGAGTCTAGAGGTGAGAAGAAGTAATCTGAGAATGGCAGAGTACTGTGAAAAGGCAGAGTTTTAGACTGATTCTTCTATGGTTCTTCCTGTTTTTCTTTTTCCCCCAGGTAAAACATTCCTGCTTGGGGTTTTTATCACCAAAAACGCATAGATGGAGAATAACAGGAATGTGACTGAATTCATTTTAATAGGTCTCACACAGAACCCAAAATTGCAGAAAGTAATGTTTGTGATATTCTTGATTTTGTACATAGTAACACTCTCAGGCAACCTACTCATTGTTGTTACTGTTACTACCAACCAGGCTCTGAGCTCCCCCATGTACTTCTTCTTGACCCAACTTTCTTTGATAGACACAATTTATTCTTCTTCTTCAGCACCAAAGCTGATTGTGGACTCCCTGCATGAGAAGAAAGTAATTTCCTTTAATGGGTGTATGGCCCAAGTCTATGCAGAACACATCTTTGGTGCTACTGAGATCATCCTGTTGACAGTGATGGCCTATGACCGCTATGTAGCCATCTGTAAACCCTTGCATTACACGTCCATCATGAGCCATAGGCAGTGCATTCTCCTGGTGGGAGTGGCTTGGACTGGAGGATTTCTCCATGCAACTATTCAGATCCTCTTCACAGTCTGGCTGCCCTTCTGTGGTCCCAATGTCATAGACCACTTCATGTGTGACTTATATCCTTTGTTGAAACTTGTCTGCACGGACACTCATACCCTTGGTCTGTTTGTTGCTGCTAACAGTGGATTCATTTGCTTATTAAACTTCCTCCTCTTGATGGTGTCCTATGTGGTCATCCTGCGTTCCCTAAGGATCCATAGATTAGAGGGAAGGTGAAAAGCCCTCTCTACCTGTGTCTCTCACATCACAGTGGTCATCTTATGTTTTGTGCCCTGTATATTTGCATATCTACGTCCAGTGACCACTCTGCCCATAGATAAAGCTGTGGCTGTCTTTTATACTATGGTGGCCCCTATGTTAAATCCCTTAATTTATACCCTCAGAAATACTGAGGTTAAAACTGCCATGAGGAAGCTATGGAGCAAAAAAGTGACTTCAGATGATTAAAAAGATCATTGAGCATTGTAGGTAGATAGAATAGAGCAATATATTCCAGCCCTTGTGATCTGTAGATCAAGGCATAAACTTTGACAATACTAGAAACCTGTTAGTCTCTCATGCCATGTTCTGTCACCACACTTTACTGGTTTTCATTAAATAAATATTTATTGATTACATGGATACTGGGAACATTTATAGAAAGTAAAATGTACAAACTTAGACTGTTGGATTGACATTGAAATCGTCTTCTTATGTAACATAATGATGTTGGTAATTGCTGAGTATTGAAAATAACATGTTTAATGGTTTTCTGTTTTGTTTTGTTTTAGACTCTGCTCTCAATGTAACTTTTCTCTTACGAGTTTTCTTTTTCATTAAATGTTGATTGTATAGTTAAAAGAATGTTTGTCACCTGCTCATAAGGCTTCCATTATATTAAGTATCTTCCATTCATGTCTGTCAGGATCCAATCAGGAGGCAGACCACACAGTAATTTTAAAAGGAAAAGTTTACATTCAATGATTAATCCTATCAGGTATTGATTATAAATGAGTAAAAACAAAAACAAACAAGCAAACAAGAAACCAAACTCAATGCAGTCTGATCCAACTCATAGTGACCCCTCCTTGAGTTTCTGAGGCAGTATCACTCCAGAAGTAGATTGCCCAATCTTCCTTCCAAGGTAAAGAGAACTTTAAAAAATATTTTGGGGCTAAGAGAAAGTATTCAAAGAAACGACAAACTTTGGAGTTGGCCTACTTCCTCAAGGTTGGGATTTCCATCTTTTGGAGGTGTGACTATAGCCCACTGGAAGGGAAGGATTTTACTGAGTTTCTGTGGGAGAGAACTAGTACACAGTATACAGACAGAGGCTGGGGGCAAGAAACACGACGAACTGGCAAGCCTGGAGCCTCCCACTGGAGTGCTGGTGGAGAAGGCTGGTGGACCAGGAGGTATGTTATAGCAAGCAGAAAATTCCTCTGGGTTCAGGTGGGTTCCAACGCTGGCAGAAAACACCACACCAGGGTGTAGATAGGACAAGGTGGGAAGATGATTGCTTGGATGTCTGTGAGATTCAATGGCATCTGCCTTCAGAGGTGACACTGACTGTCAGAGGGAAACTGTTCATGGCAAGTACCACTGAAACTGGATGAGAGTGAATGTCTCTGGATGTCCAACCTCCACTCCACTACCCCTCACATTCCAAAAAAACCAAACCAAACTCATTGCCGTCCAGTCGCATCTGACTCATAGCAACTCCTCCTTGGGTTTCAGAGGCGGTATCACTATGGAAGTAGATCACCCAATCTCCCTTCTGAGGAGTGGCTGGTGGGTTTGAACTGCCAGGCTTCTGGTTTTCAGTCAAATGCCTTAGGCACTATGCCCTCCTCCCCCCATTACTGGTAGCTAAACAGGCAGAGCAAGATGAAAACAGAATCTTGTCAAAATCAAGAAGAGGTTTCCCCTTGTAGTGCCCTCTACTGACAAAGGTTAACATCATGCCAGATCCAAAGTAGAAATGCTTACAGAGTCCATTCTATTTAACAGAGCAGACAAAGAGTACAATCAGAACTGAGAGGCATTGATCACTAGCACACATATTTTACCCTTAATTCTTTAGCTCATTTTAGAGGATATTGAGGTTATGGCTCGATTTGACTCCATATCCTACATACACTTACTTCTCAATACACAGCCCTAAGTAAGAATTTCCTTTCTTTGTTGGTAGTAAATAGCTGCATCATTGTTTTCTTGTAAAGCCTAAAAATATATGAAAAAAGGTCTAATTTTTCAAAAACATTGTGATCTATTTTATGATGATTTCACATAATTTCACTATTAGTTATACTAGGTACTTTATTAATTCTTCCATTGAAGAGGCATAAATGGAAGATGGATAATAAGAAGGGGGTGATTCTTGGAAGGGGGTGAATATTGAAAGGGGATGTTCCATGTGGTGGTTAAGTTGTGTGTCAACTTGGCCTGGTTGAGTGGCTGGGCAGCTGAATGTAGTTATTCCCCATGGTGAGAGTAGTCATTAACTCCATGGTGGAATCTATTGGGGCAGCTGAGTACCTACTTTAGGTATGTGGTCTGCTTACTGTATATAAGAAACAACCGTGGGAATGGTCTGTAGCTTACGGCACACTTGAACCCTGCATGTAGCTGAGTCATTGTTCAGCAGCCTGTCATTCTCTGCTGACTTTGGGACTTTCAGTGAACTCGAATTAATGGCCTGCCATGTGGTTTGGTAACATAGGGACTGTGCCTTTTTACTTGTCAACCTTGGGCTTATCAGTTCAGCAGCTAGCAGCTGAATGAAGAAAAGCCTCCAGCTTCAGTGGGCCAGGAGCAGGAGGCAGAGCTGAAGCCCAAGGTTGAAGGGTTTTCACTCAGCCCCTAGAGCCCAGCACTTTGAACTCAGACTTCTAGCCCCTCAAACTGCTTACAGTTTGCTGTTTGTTCAAGCCATCCCATTTGTGGTAAATTCTTGTCAGGGTGGCACTAGGCAACCAGAACTTTCCCGCCTCCCCCCAAAACTGTTGTCATTTAATCTTTTAATCTTGATTTTCTCTAGTTCAGTGAGTGTACCCTCCTACCCTCTATCAAAGAGTTTCATGATGCTGGATGTGGGTTAGAGTTTGGCACCAGATTAGGGCTAGATGAGGAGAAGGTATGTAAAAATTTGAAAATAGCAACCAGGTGGAAAATCAGAATTGAAAAGTAAAAGTAAATGACATTCCATCTGGGAGTGAATGTGATACCTGACATCAAAATGGCCAAGACAATTGAGTAGTTGGTGGAACCTGGAGTGATTGCTGGGGTGATTGTAGAGGGTCTTTGGGCTCATTCTACAATTGTGAGGAAATTAATAAAGACACCCAGACAGTTTGGACAGAAAGGAAGTTGGCGGTGTTGGACAGAAAACTTCAAAAGGATTCCCCATTGAGCACGCCCAGATAGACTTTGACATGATCAGTAGTTGAACAGCCTTAATAATATACTCTCAAAAAAAGAGAAAGGCCCTCAACAAGAAACATTTTTCTCTTTGTTATCTTCATCTTAGAGCATGTTATTCTGTTTATCACTCCTCAATTTTGTTGAACCTTCGTTTCTCTCTCAATGTTAATTTGGGTTACCCCATTAAGACACAGAGCCTGAGCTGGGGATTTGAACTTGAATTTTAAGGAGAAGGGGAATGAGGGAAGCAGATTATGGTAAGAAAGGGAATGGCTTCAGCTTTTATCCATAGGAGTTCTGGAGTTCACATTGTAGTATGAATCTGGGCCCGCCCACCTTGATGGAAGGGATTATTAGACTTTCACATCTAATTTCGGGCAATTATTGGCTTCTGGTGGTCCTTGGGGTGGTTGTTTTAACTCCTCATGGAGACAGCTCCTATTTTCTCTCAATCATCCAGAGAAGGGTGAATCTGTGAGCTATTAACAACCCAGACTCTGCAACTGGGTCATATTTGCACTGGCCCGTTTAAGAAGATTTGTGCTGGCACAGCAGTGCCCACTACACTGCATACTCAGTGGCACCACCAAAGCCAAGGCCTCCATCCTTTTCATCTAGATTATTATGAGAAACTCTTAACTACTATTCTGTTTCCAGTCTTGTTCCCATACTATAGTTAGAGTTGTTATTCTAAAACTCAAATCTAACCACATCATCTACTATCTTAAAGGACTTTTCAATATTTTCCCTAGCATTAAGCCTTAACATGGCTGTAAGACTCTGCTTGATCTTCCCTGTTCCTTTCTTCCCAGCTTCATGTCTTGCTATTTACCTTTTACATGTTCAGTGCCTAGCACAGTGCCTGAAACACATTGTGAGTTCAATAAATGTTTAATGACTATATTATCTAATAACCACAGACAAACAAAATTATTTAGGTTTCCTAAATATGTCATATTCTTTTTCACCTCTTAGCATTGTTATGTATTCATTCCCTTCCCAAGGAACATTTTCACTGGAACCCTGCTGACTCCTTTCTCTCCTTTAGGTAAAATTTTGGCAGCCCCTTCATCTAGAAGATGTTTCCTGATTCCCGGGTCTCTGTTATATCTTACTCCAATGTGTTTTCATAGTTCCTTGTGTTTCTACTACCTGACTATTTATAATACTGTATAGTTTTTTGTTTTCTTCTGGGAATCTTTCAATAGATTGCAGGCACAACTTGTGTCTCTGTTTAATCACTATTAAAGCCTCAGTGCATATTACAATGCATAATATATTCACTGGGTTCAAAAATATGAGTTGGCTTATGGATAAATGGGTAGCTCTGGTGGTGTAGTACCTCAGGCACTTGACTGATAACCAGGAGGTTGGTTCAAGCCCATCAGCCACTCCTTGGAATGAAGATTGGGTGATTATTTGGTAGTGATGCTGCCTTCGAAACCCAAGGAGGGGTCACTATGAGTCGGAGACAACTTGATGGCACATGACAACAACAACAACAACAGCAATGGATATATGAAAGAAAGAAGAGGTAATATATATATATGTTGAAATTGCTTTGTGCAGAGACAAAGTCATACATTTATTTTTTTCAAAACACCTTTTAATAATTAAATGTTACCAGAAATTAAATTAATGAACAGAGAAATATAATATACACAGGTCACTTTTATGCCAATGAAACTTAGTTGAGTCCAGGGAAAATATCAACGTAAATTATTTACTCAGACACTGAAAATCTTAGTTTTATTTCCTTCTCATTCCTTAGTTTAAGTATGAGTAAAAACAAACTGTTGTTCTCCCATGAGCTCTAGCTAGAATTTCCCTTAGCGTATGAATCAGATAAAGGTAGGAAAGGATTCCCTAGAGTCCAGTACTATTGTTGTTTGATCTACTCGCCCCCCCGCCAGTTTTCTTCTTCCTTTATACTTTTATTTATCCATTCAATAAAATTGTGCACCAGATATTGTATTATATTTTAGAAACTACTGAATCTAGTAAACAACTGTTTTTATAGAGAATGATTATATATTTATATAATACGTGGGATTAGAATAAATGCATACACACACATATATATGTATGTACATATATATATATCAGACTACTACATCTTTCTTCCACAGAGTGGCTGGTGGGTTCAAAACTTTTTGGTTAGTAGACAAATGCTTTAACCACTACACTACCAGAGCTCCTAAAAATGCATATATATTACATAGACGTTTCTACCTGACATTTAAATGTTCTTTTTAAGTCCTCACTCTTTCTGGGTGACATGAATGATACAAAACTAATCTTCATTACCTGCTCCTCAGACATTGAATGGTCCATTGTTTTTATAGCTCTCACATCTTCAGATATCATAAAGTTGCATGCAACAAATTACCATGAATTGTGGTACACAGAAATCAGCAGACTAATTAGCAAAAAATTATTAAATTTTCAGTTATAAATAATGAACTAATGTATAGAATGTGCGCACCACTGCCTCAATAAATGGTAGCCTATTATAATTATTTATTTGACCTCTCTATCGTCATAGTCTGGCCTTGTATCACAACAGTTAGGAGCATGGTTTGTGAAATCAGTCAGATTTTGGTTCCTGGCTAGCCAGTATATCTGTTTTTATACCGCCTCACTTTTGCCAGATCCATACTTGTAAAATGAGAATAATAACAATGCCTATCTCTTAGGTTTTTATAAACATTATTGCTCTCAATGTTAATATATTTTATTAGTTCTCCTATTTTTTATTACAGGCAAAGTTTGTGCATCTATTTACATAGATTCTGCTAGTAAAACCAAGCCCTGATTCAGTTGATTTTGTAAATATGTAAAGAATG